>NW_026705871.1:0-161846 GCF_029867415.1 Vicia villosa | reverse complement strand
TAATTAAAATGATCGTGAGCTAGTGAATTTCTTGCTCAAAAATATGTCAACGTTAAGTATTATTGATGTTAATTCTATCAACTATATTAAAATACGTCAAGCCATAAGGTATTATGAAAAGAGTAATGTGTTAAATTACCTATGAAATCTATGATGAGTCTCCCATTACACAATCGTCCCGATGGATGTTTGAAGTACGTTGAACCATAAGGACTATTTTTATCCATTTGTACATGGTCAAATGCGGAATTTCCGGTGTCACTTGTAGAGTCGCCAAAGTTAAATATGGCTTGGTACGGTAGAGGATTAGCATTTGAAATAATATTTCCAAAAACACCACATGCAATGGTGATACTAAAGAGAAACAAGATCTTCATGGTGCTATAAAAAGTTAGGAAAGAACTAATAATATTGATGCGTGTTTGGAAATGAGAATTATCAATGTTATATATACTTGCTCCTTTTTCTTTTTCGTAGCAATCTTTCAAATGTTAGTTGGAACTTGTTTAACTATTTTTTATTTTTGTAATGTTAAGATGTCAGATCTAACTCATAATGTCCAACACATATACATCAATAGACACATATTCATTATGCCAAAAATAATATTTGTTGTCATTAGTGTTCTTATTGTTGTTGTTTCACTTTCTATTTTTTTCCTATCCATCTAAACTCTCCAAAAAAAGTATCCATACACTCAAATTAGAAATCATAATAATTCTGTTATATTTACTTTTGAATGCATATATACTATAGAAAGAAGAAAGTTATTGTGATGTGTAAGAATATAAGTAAATTTAAAGAAATAGGTTTAGAAAGTAACATCCAATGAAAAAAATACAATATCTATCTAAAAAACCAAAAGAGTTAATAAATCATTAAAACTTTTAATGTATTTAAAGAGCATTATTTTAGGTTATTTAGTATAAATTTCCTTTTAACATGTTGAATCAAATAACAATTTAAATTATACACAAAATGTCAAATTTGGACTTTAGCATGCCAAGTATTATTTACTTACATGTGTTCTTTTCGCGGAAGTATAATTTTTCTTCAAAACTTATTTAATATCGAATTTGAATATGTAAAATTTAATTTTGAAATTAAATTATATGTGGCAGCATTTTGATTCGTGGGCCCTGAAAACAAAGGTCATATCATTCATGTTCTTGAAGATATTTATTCCCCCGGAATTTCAAAGTTTGCGATAGTATACAAAACGTTTGACGGAGTTGAAAATTATAATAATTAGATTCTTTAAAATACGCAAGAAAGAATTCACAAGGAGTTTCTAAGGGACGTGGAGTCATGTTGTGTGCATGTAACATGGTAGATCATTCTCCATCTTCAAGGAGTTCATTTCCACTCCAAAATCATATCAAATAAATTTCACATCCACGCACACACACATACATCGGATATAAAAATCTCATTGGTGGTGACGTCAAGTCATGTATGTAACTCAATTGTGTTATTAATTTAATCCCTTTATTCTGCTTTTTGTTTATAATCATTGTTTGCATTTACTTCCCCGTTAGCTTATATATCAGACTCTCAATAACTATAATTTAAATTTTAACATGTAAATCTATCAACTTAGAACCCCAAAAATATATTACTCTAGTTCTGGAGTAATCTTAGTGTTCATTTGTTAAAAAGGAATAAATTAATGGAAGAGAGTTAGCATACCCAATGGGATATATTTTCATAACCTTAATATGGCGGGTCATTCAAGGAGAAAAAATTTCAACCAAAATAATAATAAAAGGATTAATTTGAATGAAGATGGGCAACAAGTTTATGTGCCTATGCAAGATGGAGTTTTTAATGTTGGTCTACCTTTAAATGTTGTTGTTAGTTAAAAATATACAAGTCATGTAAGAGTCCCTCATACGCAAAGGTTTTATGCTTATTGGTTACTCCCGAGTTTTATCCCCCAAATTTAGGCTATTTACAATTGCCATTAGTGGGGATGAGTTTTCGAGCATCATATGCTAATCGGTATTTTTGAATTATAATGAATCATATTTGAACAAGCAATCGTGGATTTCTCCATAAATGTATGGAAACTTTAAGCCGCCTTAAGTTACTTAAAGAATATTTTAACATCTTGGAAAGCTTATGGAAGATACAAATTGTGATATGGTGATTATGATTATCTGCTAAATTACTACTTTGTTTAGTTCCATCATAAAAACTTATATCGCAACAGACCAAACATTGACCACAAAAATGGATGCTATTGTTGATGTTCTATGGGAACCAAATTATGGTATTAATATCAACATTTCAATGAACAATGACATTTTATAAAGAATGACAGAGCACCAATATTTTTGAACATTTGTATTCAAATCTCTTTCGTATTCTCTTTACTTTCCACTCCAATATACTCTAGACTTAAGAAATTTCAACTTTTTTTTAAAAAATAAAACATCACAATTCAACATCCCCCTCTATTTATATTTATCTCAACTTCAAAACTTAATTAATTCTAGGGACTGAAATTCCTAAATTTACTAAGTTTGCTGGAGAGACTGATGAACAAGCTTTGGAATATGTAGCCAAGTGCAATCTTTAATATGGATATTAAGATATTGATGATTATTTAAATTGAATTAATTTCCTCGTTATTTGAATAAAGTTATGTTCCCTTGATTTCCCACTTTACCATCAAATTCAATTTTCAATTCGAAACACCTAGAAACTATTTTTCTAAAAAAAACGTATTTATAGGAGAAACTAATATTATTGTTACGTTGTGGCTAAAATACAAAATAAATGCACTAAGTAATTGATAAGTTTACCACTAGACTGATACAAAATGAAATATAGGTGCATGACTATGATCCAAAAATATAAACTAGTGCAAATGATTGCAGCAGGTCTTAACTACGATATTCTAAAGAAAATGGTTAGACTTAAACTTAAAGGTAAATCAAAATGGGCAGATAATTCCAAATTGATCTCAAAATTAAAGCTTGACAAGAAAAAATACGTGAAAAAGAACATTTTCCTCAATAGAACCTTCATGTCTAAGTGTTTAAAAATTTATTTGTTTTTTTAAAAGAATAATAATTAAATCACAACAAAAATAATTTTTAATTCAAACAATGAGAATAATTATTATTATTATTATGAAGATAAATAAATCGTTTACATATATAACTACCACAAATTTAAAGGCATTTTTATTTCATTTATCGATAATGATTCAATTTAAAAATAAACTGACATTCACCTCATAGAATACATTTGAAATTCTTCTAGTAGAGATTAAGTATAATCATATGTAAAAATCGTCAAAAAATGTATTTAATAAAGTGCGCAGTTATTAGCTCTATGCTATCTTGAAAGGAGCGGGTTTTAGAGAAGGATTTGCAAAAGGTCCTTCCACTAAACCTTTTGCTATTTGCCTGTGTGCTGCTTCAGTAAAGTGGGCTCCATCCCAATTTATTTGTTTTGTTGGATCAGAGCAAACTGTTGTACCGGGAGATCCACAAAACTTTTCATTAACATTGTAAGTTCCACCACCTCCACAACAAGCTTTCAAAAACTCAACCTTATCAGAAGTAAATCCTGCAACATTAATGTACAAATAATAAGGAACGTGTTAAAAATAATTGTACGAGAATAAATTAACGTAAACTTAATAGGAAAAGAAAATACTATCTCCACAAACCATATTGTTCTGGTGCTTGATATAAACGTTTGGCATCGTTGTAGTAGTCAAAATATACTATCTTAGCTTGAGGATGTTTATGTTTTAATGTCTCTATAGAACTTTTTAGTTGCTCATTAAAGTATTCAGTAAAAGTGTTGTAAGATATCAAACATCCAAATTCATCATAGTCTTCTTTCTTCTTACTATTCACCGCAGACAATAATCCAGCATTGCAGCCTATTGGAAAGTTTCCTGGAACCGCTAGCTCTACTGCTCCTTCTTCAATTAATGCCTAGCATAGAGTTATAAATAAATCATTTACATTTATCAAAGAATATGATTTACTCAACGATATTAATACTTAACATAGTTATTCTACAAATGAAAAAATATTTAACTTTTAAAAATTGATATAACATACTGAAGTTGTATTTGTAATGGATTCGACGATTAAAGGAACTATTTCACGAAGTTCTGTAACAGTTTTAGAAATATGAGAAAAAACATCATTCCCACCAATCTCTCCCACTAGAAACAATGATTGTTTGAAGAAGCTATCGCACTCTAAGAATTCAGTAAGAAAACAAAAATATGTTAGTCATATAAAATAAAATCTATGTAAGTGACAAAAAAATATATAATATGCAAGAAGTTAGGGAAAAACCTTCTTTGCTTTTACATAAGGATGGTTTTATCTTTTTAAACCAACCAAATTGCACATTCAATGAGTTTTCTGTCGCTAGTGGTCTAACTCCACTACGATCAAAATACTTGAAGTCAAGTGCAGTTGAACCGGCATATGCAAAATTAACTCCCTTTTTTATGTCATCTTGACTTTGGGTGATATTTTTATAGGGCGGTAAAAATGGTAACCCGTATGCTTCAGCTGTAATTAAAATGATCGTGAGCTAGTGAATTTCTTGCTCAAAAATATGTCAACGTTAAGTATTATTGATGTTAATTCTATCAACTATATTAAAATACGTCAAGCCATAAGGTATTATGAAAAGAGTAATGTGTTAAATTACCTATGAAATCTATGATGAGTCTCCCATTACACAATCGTCCCGATGGATGTTTGAAGTACGTTGAACCATAAGGACTATTTTTATCCATTTGTACATGGTCAAATGCGGAATTTCCGGTGTCACTTGTAGAGTCGCCAAAGTTAAATATGGCTTGGTACGGTAGAGGATTAGCATTTGAAATAATATTTCCAAAAACACCACATGCAATGGTGATACTAAAGAGAAACAAGATCTTCATGGTGCTATAAAAAGTTAGGAAAGAACTAATAATATTGATGCGTGTTTGGAAATGAGAATTATCAATGTTATATATACTTGCTCCTTTTTCTTTTTCGTAGCAATCTTTCAAATGTTAGTTGGAACTTGTTTAACTATTTTTTATTTTTGTAATGTTATGATGTCAGATCTAACTCATAATGTCCAACACATATACATCAATAGACACATATTCATTATGCCAAAAATAATATTTGTTGTCATTAGTGTTCTTATTGTTGTTGTTTCACTTTCTATTTTTTTCCTATCCATCTAAACTCTCCAAAAAAAATATCCATACACTCAAATTAGAAATCATAATAATTCTGTTATATTTACTTTTGAATGCATATATACTATAGAAAGAAGAAAGTTATTGTGATGTGTAAGAATATAAGTAAATTTAAAGAAATAGGTTTAGAAAGTAACATCCAATGAAAAAAATACAATATCTATCTAAAAAACCAAAAGAGTTAATAAATCATTAAAACTTTTAATGTATTTAAAGAGCATTATTTTAGGTTATTTAGTATAAATTTCCTTTTAACATGTTGAATCAAATAACAATTTAAATTATACACAAAATGTCAAATTTGGACTTTAGCATGCCAAGTATTATTTACTTACATGTGTTCTTTTCGCGGAAGTATAATTTTTCTTCAAAACTTATTTAATATCGAATTTGAATATGTAAAATTTAATTTTGAAATTAAATTATATGTGGCAGCATTTTGATTCGTGGGCCCTGAAAACAAAGGTCATATCATTCATGTTCTTGAAGATATTTATTCCCCCGGAATTTCAAAGTTTGCGATAGTATACAAAACGTTTGAAGGAGTTGAAAATTATAATAATTAGATTCTTTAAAATACGCAAGAAAGAATTCACAAGGAGTTTCTAAGGGACGTGGAGTCATGTTGTGTGCATGTAACATGGTAGATCATTCTCCATCTTCAAGGAGTTCATTTCCACTCCAAAATCATATCAAATAAATTTCACATCCACGCACACACACATACATCGGATATAAAAATCTCATTGGTGGTGACGTCAAGTCATGTATGTAACTCAGTTGTGTTATTAATTTAATCCCTTTATTCTGCTTTTTGTTTATAATCATTGTTTGCATTTACTTCCCCGTTAGCTTATATATCAGACTCTCAATAACTATAATTTAAATTTTAACATGTAAATCTATCAACTTAGAACCCCAAAAATATATTACTCTAGTTCTGGAGTAATCTTAGTGTTCATTTGTTAAAAAGGAATAAATTAATGGAAGAGAGTTAGCATACCCAATGGGATATATTTTCATAACCTTAATATGGCGGGTCATTCAAGGAGAAAAAATTTCAACCAAAATAATAATAAAAGGATTAATTTGAATGAAGATGGGCAACAAGTTTATGTGCCTATGCAAGATGGAGTTTTTAATGTTGGTCTACCTTTAAATGTTGTTGTTAGTTAAAAATATACAAGTCATGTAAGAGTCCCTCATACGCAAAGGTTTTATGCTTATTGGTTACTCCCGAGTTTTATCCCCCAAATTTAGGCTATTTACAATTGCCATTAGTGGGGATGAGTTTTCGAGCATCATATGCTAATCGGTATTTTTGAATTATAATGAATCATATTTGAACAAGCAATCGTGGATTTCTCCATAAATGTATGGAAACTTTAAGCCGCCTTAAGTTACTTAAAGAATATTTTAACATCTTGGAAAGCTTATGGAAGATACAAATTGTGATATGGTGATTATGATTATCTGCTAAATTACTACTTTGTTTAGTTCCATCATAAAAACTTATATCGCAACAGACCAAACATTGACCACAAAAATGGATGCTATTGTTGATGTTCTATGGGAACCAAATTATGGTATTAATATCAACATTTCAATGAACAATGACATTTTATAAAGAATGACAGAGCACCAATATTTTTGAACATTTGTATTCAAATCTCTTTCGTATTCTCTTTACTTTCCACTCCAATATACTCTAGACTTAAGAAATTTCAACTTTTTTTTAAAAAATAAAACATCACAATTCAACATCCCCCTCTATTTATATTTATCTCAACTTCAAAACTTAATTAATTCTAGGGACTGAAATTCCTAAATTTACTAAGTTTGCTGGAGAGACTGATGAACAAGCTTTGGAATATGTAGCCAAGTGCAATCTTTAATATGGATATTAAGATATTGATGATTATTTAAATTGAATTAATTTCCTCGTTATTTGAATAAAGTTATGTTCCCTTGATTTCCCACTTTACCATCAAATTCAATTTTCAATTCGAAACACCTAGAAACTATTTTTCTAAAAAAAACGTATTTATAGGAGAAACTAATATTATTGTTACGTTGTGGCTAAAATACAAAATAAATGCACTAAGTAATTGATAAGTTTACCACTAGACTGATACAAAATGAAATATAGGTGCATGACTATGATCCAAAAATATAAACTAGTGCAAATGATTGCAGCAGGTCTTAACTACGATATTCTAAAGAAAATGGTTAGACTTAAACTTAAAGGTAAATCAAAATGGGCAGATAATTCCAAATTGATCTCAAAATTAAAGCTTGACAAGAAAAAATACGTGAAAAAGAACATTTTCCTCAATAGAACCTTCATGTCTAAGTGTTTAAAAATTTATTTGTTTTTTTAAAAGAATAATAATTAAATCACAACAAAAATAATTTTTAATTCAAACAATGAGAATAATTATTATTATTATATGAAGATAAATAAATCGTTTACATATATAACTACCACAAATTTAAAGGCATTTTTATTTCATTTATCGATAATGATTCAATTTAAAAATAAACTGACATTCACCTCATAGAATACATTTGAAATTCTTCTAGTAGAGATTAAGTATAATCATATGTAAAAATCGTCAAAAAATGTATTTAATAAAGTGCGCAGTTATTAGCTCTATGCTATCTTGAAAGGAGCGGGTTTTAGAGAAGGATTTGCAAAAGGTCCTTCCACTAAACCTTTTGCTATTTGCCTGTGTGCTGCTTCAGTAAAGTGGGCTCCATCCCAATTTATTTGTTTTGTTGGATCAGAGCAAACTGTTGTACCGGGAGATCCACAAAACTTTTCATTAACATTGTAAGTTCCACCACCTCCACAACAAGCTTTCAAAAACTCAACCTTATCAGAAGTAAATCCTGCAACATTAATGTACAAATAATAAGGAACGTGTTAAAAATAATTGTACGAGAATAAATTAACGTAAACTTAATAGGAAAAGAAAATACTATCTCCACAAACCATATTGTTCTGGTGCTTGATATAAACGTTTGGCATCGTTGTAGTAGTCAAAATATACTATCTTAGCTTGAGGATGTTTATGTTTTAATGTCTCTATAGAACTTTTTAGTTGCTCATTAAAGTATTCAGTAAAAGTGTTGTAAGATATCAAACATCCAAATTCATCATAGTCTTCTTTCTTCTTACTATTCACCGCAGACAATAATCCAGCATTGCAGCCTATTGGAAAGTTTCCTGGAACCGCTAGCTCTACTGCTCCTTCTTCAATTAATGCCTAGCATAGAGTTATAAATAAATCATTTACATTTATCAAAGAATATGATTTACTCAACGATATTAATACTTAACATAGTTATTCTACAAATGAAAAAATATTTAACTTTTAAAAATTGATATAACATACTGAAGTTGTATTTGTAATGGATTCGACGATTAAAGGAACTATTTCACGAAGTTCTGTAACAGTTTTAGAAATATGAGAAAAAACATCATTCCCACCAATCTCTCCCACTAGAAACAATGATTGTTTGAAGAAGCTATCGCACTCTAAGAATTCAGTAAGAAAACAAAAATATGTTAGTCATATAAAATAAAATCTATGTAAGTGACAAAAAAATATATAATATGCAAGAAGTTAGGGAAAAACCTTCTTTGCTTTTACATAAGGATGGTTTTATCTTTTTAAACCAACCAAATTGCACATTCAATGAGTTTTCTGTCGCTAGTGGTCTAACTCCACTACGATCAAAATACTTGAAGTCAAGTGCAGTTGAACCGGCATATGCAAAATTAACTCCCTTTTTTATGTCATCTTGACTTTGGGTGATATTTTTATAGGGCGGTAAAAATGGTAACCCGTATGCTTCAGCTGTAATTAAAATGATCGTGAGCTAGTGAATTTCTTGCTCAAAAATATGTCAACGTTAAGTATTATTGATGTTAATTCTATCAACTATATTAAAATACGTCAAGCCATAAGGTATTATGAAAAGAGTAATGTGTTAAATTACCTATGAAATCTATGATGAGTCTCCCATTACACAATCGTCCCGATGGATGTTTGAAGTACGTTGAACCATAAGGACTATTTTTATCCATTTGTACATGGTCAAATGCGGAATTTCCGGTGTCACTTGTAGAGTCGCCAAAGTTAAATATGGCTTGGTACGGTAGAGGATTAGCATTTGAAATAATATTTCCAAAAACACCACATGCAATGGTGATACTAAAGAGAAACAAGATCTTCATGGTGCTATAAAAAGTTAGGAAAGAACTAATAATATTGATGTGTGTTTGGAAATGAGAATTATCAATGTTATATATACTTGCTCCTTTTTCTTTTTCGTAGCAATCTTTCAAATGTTAGTCGGAACTTGTTTAACTATTTTTTATTTTTGTAATGTTATGATGTCAGATCTAACTCATAATGTCCAACACATATACATCAATAGACACATATTCATTATGCCAAAAATAATATTTGTTGTCATTAGTGTTCTTATTGTTGTTGTTTCACTTTCTATTTTTTTCCTATCCATCTAAACTCTCCAAAAAAAATATCCATACACTCAAATTAGAAATCATAATAATTCTGTTATATTTACTTTTGAATGCATATATACTATAGAAAGAAGAAAGTTATTGTGATGTGTAAGAATATAAGTAAATTTAAAGAAATAGGTTTAGAAAGTAACATCCAATGAAAAAAATACAATATCTATCTAAAAAACCAAAAGAGTTAATAAATCATTAAAACTTTTAATGTATTTAAAGAGCATTATTTTAGGTTATTTAGTATAAATTTCCTTTTAACATGTTGAATCAAATAACAATTTAAATTATACACAAAATGTCAAATTTGGACTTTAGCATGCCAAGTATTATTTACTTACATGTGTTCTTTTCGCGGAAGTATAATTTTTCTTCAAAACTTATTTAATATCGAATTTGAATATGTAAAATTTAATTTTGAAATTAAATTATATGTGGCAGCATTTTGATTCGTGGGCCCTGAAAACAAAGGTCATATCATTCATGTTCTTGAAGATATTTATTCCCCCGGAATTTCAAAGTTTGCGATAGTATACAAAACGTTTGAAGGAGTTGAAAATTATAATAATTAGATTCTTTAAAATACGCAAGAAAGAATTCACAAGGAGTTTCTAAGGGACGTGGAGTCATGTTGTGTGCATGTAACATGGTAGATCATTCTCCATCTTCAAGGAGTTCATTTCCACTCCAAAATCATATCAAATAAATTTCACATCCACGCACACACACATACATCGGATATAAAAATCTCATTGGTGGTGACGTCAAGTCATGTATGTAACTCAGTTGTGTTATTAATTTAATCCCTTTATTCTGCTTTTTGTTTATAATCATTGTTTGCATTTACTTCCCCGTTAGCTTATATATCAGACTCTCAATAACTATAATTTAAATTTTAACATGTAAATCTATCAACTTAGAACCCCAAAAATATATTACTCTAGTTCTGGAGTAATCTTAGTGTTCATTTGTTAAAAAGGAATAAATTAATGGAAGAGAGTTAGCATACCCAATGGGATATATTTTCATAACCTTAATATGGCGGGTCATTCAAGGAGAAAAAATTTCAACCAAAATAATAATAAAAGGATTAATTTGAATGAAGATGGGCAACAAGTTTATGTGCCTATGCAAGATGGAGTTTTTAATGTTGGTCTACCTTTAAATGTTGTTGTTAGTTAAAAATATACAAGTCATGTAAGAGTCCCTCATACGCAAAGGTTTTATGCTTATTGGTTACTCCCGAGTTTTATCCCCCAAATTTAGGCTATTTACAATTGCCATTAGTGGGGATGAGTTTTCGAGCATCATATGCTAATCGGTATTTTTGAATTATAATGAATCATATTTGAACAAGCAATCGTGGATTTCTCCATAAATGTATGGAAACTTTAAGCCGCCTTAAGTTACTTAAAGAATATTTTAACATCTTGGAAAGCTTATGGAAGATACAAATTGTGATATGGTGATTATGATTATCTGCTAAATTACTACTTTGTTTAGTTCCATCATAAAAACTTATATCGCAACAGACCAAACATTGACCACAAAAATGGATGCTATTGTTGATGTTCTATGGGAACCAAATTATGGTATTAATATCAACATTTCAATGAACAATGACATTTTATAAAGAATGACAGAGCACCAATATTTTTGAACATTTGTATTCAAATCTCTTTCGTATTCTCTTTACTTTCCACTCCAATATACTCTAGACTTAAGAAATTTCAACTTTTTTTAAAAAAATAAAACATCACAATTCAACATCCCCCTCTATTTATATTTATCTCAACTTCAAAACTTAATTAATTCTAGGGACTGAAATTCCTAAATTTACTAAGTTTGCTGGAGAGACTGATGAACAAGCTTTGGAATATGTAGCCAAGTGCAATCTTTAATATGGATATTAAGATATTGATGATTATTTAAATTGAATTAATTTCCTCGTTATTTGAATAAAGTTATGTTCCCTTGATTTCCCACTTTACCATCAAATTCAATTTTCAATTCGAAACACCTAGAAACTATTTTTCTAAAAAAAACGTATTTATAGGAGAAACTAATATTATTGTTACGTTGTGGCTAAAATACAAAATAAATGCACTAAGTAATTGATAATTTTACCACTAGACTGATACAAAATGAAATATAGGTGCATGACTATGATCCAAAAATATAAACTAGTGCAAATGATTGCAGCAGGTCTTAACTACGATATTCTAAAGAAAATGGTTAGACTTAAACTTAAAGGTAAATCAAAATGGGCAGATAATTCCAAATTGATCTCAAAATTAAAGCTTGACAAGAAAAAATACGTGAAAAAGAACATTTTCCTCAATAGAACCTTCATGTCTAAGTGTTTAAAAATTTATTTGTTTTTTTAAAAGAATAATAATTAAATCACAACAAAAATAATTTTTAATTCAAACAATGAGAATAATTATTATTATTATATGAAGATAAATAAATCGTTTACATATATAACTACCACAAATTTAAAGGCATTTTTATTTCATTTATCGATAATGATTCAATTTAAAAATAAACTGACATTCACCTCATAGAATACATTTGAAATTCTTCTAGTAGAGATTAAGTATAATCATATGTAAAAATCGTCAAAAAATGTATTTAATAAAGTGCGCAGTTATTAGCTCTATGCTATCTTGAAAGGAGCGGGTTTTAGAGAAGGATTTGCAAAAGGTCCTTCCACTAAACCTTTTGCTATTTGCCTGTGTGCTGCTTCAGTAAAGTGGGCTCCATCCCAATTTATTTGTTTTGTTGGATCAGAGCAAACTGTTGTACCGGGAGATCCACAAAACTTTTCATTAACATTGTAAGTTCCACCACCTCCACAACAAGCTTTCAAAAACTCAACCTTATCAGAAGTAAATCCTGCAACATTAATGTACAAATAATAAGGAACGTGTTAAAAATAATTGTACGAGAATAAATTAACGTAAACTTAATAGGAAAAGAAAATACTATCTCCACAAACCATATTGTTCTGGTGCTTGATATAAACGTTTGGCATCGTTGTAGTAGTCAAAATATACTATCTTAGCTTGAGGATGTTTATGTTTTAATGTCTCTATAGAACTTTTTAGTTGCTCATTAAAGTATTCAGTAAAAGTGTTGTAAGATATCAAACATCCAAATTCATCATAGTCTTCTTTCTTCTTACTATTCACCGCAGACAATAATCCAGCATTGCAGCCTATTGGAAAGTTTCCTGGAACCGCTAGCTCTACTGCTCCTTCTTCAATTAATGCCTAGCATAGAGTTATAAATAAATCATTTACATTTATCAAAGAATATGATTTACTCAACGATATTAATACTTAACATAGTTATTCTACAAATGAAAAAATATTTAACTTTTAAAAATTGATATAACATACTGAAGTTGTATTTGTAATGGATTCGACGATTAAAGGAACTATTTCACGAAGTTCTGTAACAGTTTTAGAAATATGAGAAAAAACATCATTCCCACCAATCTCTCCCACTAGAAACAATGATTGTTTGAAGAAGCTATCGCACTCTAAGAATTCAGTAAGAAAACAAAAATATGTTAGTCATATAAAATAAAATCTATGTAAGTGACAAAAAAATATATAATATGCAAGAAGTTAGGGAAAAACCTTCTTTGCTTTTACATAAGGATGGTTTTATCTTTTTAAACCAACCAAATTGCACATTCAATGAGTTTTCTGTCGCTAGTGGTCTAACTCCACTACGATCAAAATACTTGAAGTCAAGTGCAGTTGAACCGGCATATGCAAAATTAACTCCCTTTTTTATGTCATCTTGACTTTGGGTGATATTTTTATAGGGCGGTAAAAATGGTAACCCGTATGCTTCAGCTGTAATTAAAATGATCGTGAGCTAGTGAATTTCTTGCTCAAAAATATGTCAACGTTAAGTATTATTGATGTTAATTCTATCAACTATATTAAAATACGTCAAGCCATAAGGTATTATGAAAAGAGTAATGTGTTAAATTACCTATGAAATCTATGATGAGTCTCCCATTACACAATCGTCCCGATGGATGTTTGAAGTACGTTGAACCATAAGGACTATTTTTATCCATTTGTACATGGTCAAATGCGGAATTTCCGGTGTCACTTGTAGAGTCGCCAAAGTTAAATATGGCTTGGTACGGTAGAGGATTAGCATTTGAAATAATATTTCCAAAAACACCACATGCAATGGTGATACTAAAGAGAAACAAGATCTTCATGGTGCTATAAAAAGTTAGGAAAGAACTAATAATATTGATGTGTGTTTGGAAATGAGAATTATCAATGTTATATATACTTGCTCCTTTTTTCTTTTTCGTAGCAATCTTTCAAATGTTAGTTGGAACTTGTTTAACTATTTTTTAATTTTGTAATGTTATGATGTCAGATCTAACTCATAATGTCCAACACATATACATCAATAGACACATATTCATTATGCCAAAAATAATATTTGTTGTCATTAGTGTTCTTATTGTTGTTGTTTCACTTTCTATTTTTTTTTCCTATCCATCTAAACTCTCCAAAAAAAATATCCATACACTCAAATTAGAAATCATAATAATTCTGTTATATTTACTTTTAAATGCATATATACTATAGAAAGAAGAAAGTTATTGTGATGTGTAAGAATATAAGTAAATTTAAAGAAATAGGTTTAGAAAGTAACATCCAATGAAAAAAATACAATATCTATCTAAAAAACCAAAAGAGTTAATAAATCATTAAAACTTTTAATGTATTTAAAGAGCATTATTTTAGGTTATTTAGTATAAATTTCCTTTTAACATGTTGAATCAAATAACAATTTAAATTATACACAAAATGTCAAATTTGGACTTTAGCATGCCAAGTATTATTTACTTACATGTGTTCTTTTCGCGGAAGTATAATTTTTCTTCAAAACTTATTTTATATCAAATTTGATTATGTAAAATTTAATTTTGAAATTAAATTATATGTGGCAGCATTTTGATTCGTGGGCCCTGAAAACAAAGGTCATATCATTCATGTTCTTGAAGATATTTATTCCCCCGGAATTTCAAAGTTTGCGATAGTATACAAAACGTTTGAAGGAGTTGAAAATTATAATAATTAGATTCTTTAAAATACGCAAGAAAGAATTCACAAGGAGTTTCTAAGGGACGTGGAGTCATGTTGTGTGCATGTAACATGGTAGATCATTCTCCATCTTCAAGGAGTTCATTTCCACTCCAAAATCATATCAAATAAATTTCACATCCACGCACACACACATACATCGGATATAAAAATCTCATTGGTGGTGACGTCAAGTCATGTATGTAACTCAGTTGTGTTATTAATTTAATCCCTTTATTCTGCTTTTTGTTTATAATCATTGTTTGCATTTACTTCCCCGTTAGCTTATATATCAGACTCTCAATAACTATAATTTAAATTTTAACATGTAAATCTATCAACTTAGAACCCCAAAAATATATTACTCTAGTTCTGGAGTAATCTTAGTGTTCATTTGTTAAAAAGGAATAAATTAATGGAAGAGAGTTAGCATACCCAATGGGATATATTTTCATAACCTTAATATGGCGGGTCATTCAAGGAGAAAAAATTTCAACCAAAATAATAATAAAAGGATTAATTTGAATGAAGATGGGCAACAAGTTTATGTGCCTATGCAAGATGGAGTTTTTAATGTTGGTCTACCTTTAAATGTTGTTGTTAGTTAAAAATATACAAGTCATGTAAGAGTCCCTCATACGCAAAGGTTTTATGCTTATTGGTTACTCCCGAGTTTTATCCCCCAAATTTAGGCTATTTACAATTGCCATTAGTGGGGATGAGTTTTCGAGCATCATATGCTAACCGGTATTTTTGAATTATAATGAATCATATTTGAACAAGCAATCGTGGATTTCTCCATAAATGTATGGAAACTTTAAGCCGCCTTAAGTTACTTAAAGAATATTTTAACATCTTGGAAAGCTTATGGAAGATACAAATTGTGATATGGTGATTATGATTATCTGCTAAATTACTACTTTGTTTAGTTCCATCATAAAAACTTATATCGCAACAGACCAAACATTGACCACAAAAATGGATGCTATTGTTGATGTTCTATGGGAACCAAATTATGGTATTAATATCAACATTTCAATGAGCAATGACATTTTATAAAGAATGACAGAGCACCAATATTTTTGAACATTTGTATTCAAATCTCTTTCGTATTCTCTTTACTTTCCACTCCAATATACTCTAGACTTAAGAAATTTCAACTTTTTTTTAAAAAATAAAACATCACAATTCAACATCCCCCTCTATTTATATTTATCTCAACTTCAAAACTTAATTAATTCTAGGGACTGAAATTCCTAAATTTACTAAGTTTGCTGGAGAGACTGATGAACAAGCTTTGGAATATGTAGCCAAGTGCAATCTTTAATATGGATATTAAGATATTGATGATTACTTAAATTGAATTAATTTGCTCGTTATTTGAATAAAGTTATGTTCCCTTGATTTCCCACTTTACCATCAAATTCTGTAATACCCGGTATTATAATTGTCCAATTACCAATCCTAAACTAAATTGAGATGAGTAATGGATAAATATGATACACATTCTTACTAATAGGTTTATCATTTAAACCATGTCAATTAGTGAGAGTGAGGGTATTATGGACATTTCCACTTAAATAAAGAATTAGGGATATGTTTGGAGGGTCATTCTATTCTATTTTTCAAACCAGAATTCTGATTTGGTAGAGAGAAAGAGAGGAGAACGTGGGAAGAGAGGAAGAGAAGAGGAAATCTCAAACTTGGTTCAAAGCCCTTGCATGCAACAGATTCTGATCCAATCCTTGCTTCTACCTTCTAGCTTCAGCATCTTCTTCATCACCATCTTCCTTCTTCTTTGAGGTGAGTCCTTTAGATAGAAACTTGGGTTTTGCATGTGAGGGTTCTTATTTGGGGAAATTGGGAATGTGAGTAATATATATATGAATCAATGCTAATACTTGTTAGATTCTGATTAATTCCTCATCTACTGCATTTTAATTGTGGTTGTGTACCCTAAATTCGTTGGAACTGAGTTGGTAGTGTAGGGATTATTTTAGAAGTTCTTTTGGGGACTGTCTTGGACTGTATAAAACTCAGAAAAATGGCTCTGGTTCAGTGTAACCGGTTACGGGTTTTGGTGTAACCGGTTACGCTGTTAAAAATCAGACAATCTGGGCATTTTGCGTGACCGTAACCGGTTACGGGTCCTGGTGTAACCGGTTACACTGGGCGCAGAAGGAAAAATTCAGTAACTTGGAAAATTCATATCTCCCGTTTCGTACGCCCGATTGACGCGTACTATATACCGTTAGAAAGCTAATTAAATGTACTATCTAGGAAAATTGGCTTTGGTGTTTAAATAATATTTTTCGATATATCTGATATACCTTAAGTTGAAAGTGCGACACTGAAACTATGTAAATTGTGTGTAGTTGGACTAAATTAGCTCATTGTTTCTAATTGCTATATTTTGCTGAAATGAGAATGCTATATTATGATGAAATATGAACATTCTATTGATGCCCGTTGTTTTGGTTAAACAATCGGAGTTGTCTGTTTGTGTGCTGTTAACGTTTGCTTACGTGTGTGTGTGCTGAATCAAAGTAGACCCGGTACTAAGTTACGATTCGGACCACGGGTCCTTGAGTTGTCTGTGGGACTGCCCTGATCTTGGATCCCAGAGGCACATACCTGAACTACCGTTGCAGTGTGCTTGTGAGGGCCTGGAGGCGTCTTACTCACTTGCTGTATACACACTTGCGTGCTCGGTATGATGGCGTTATGCGGCTAAGTAAGCCTACGCATGACAGGTAAACCATCTCTAATGATGCCATGTAGGCTACATCATTAGGTTCCTATCCGGATGGGCTCATGCGTCGAGACGGCGTGTTACACTTGCTGTTAACACCACTTGCGTACAGATGGTTAATGGGACGATGTCGCCTCTTAGGCAAGGTCATCTCGCAGCCATGTAGGCTTGTGCGAACCCATTTAATCATTCTTGCAGGGTGCTTGTGTAAGTCTCTTGACAAATAGGCATGGGTGAACCCACCGAGGGTGTGTTAGTAACTTAGTCTAGTGGTATTAACGTACTTCTGGATTCCCCGTCATGGATGCGGGTATTGCATACTTGGTTGCTATACAATGCGTATTTGCTTGAGACAAGTCCAATGGTGGACGAGTCGCTTGTTTACTCCGTGCTTGTACCGGAAGTGAGAGTAACCCCGAATCCATGGTGGATTCGTGTATTTTTGTATGTTCCCTTTAGACCCGAGTGGACTAATAGGATAGGTGGACTCACTGAGATTTAGTAATCTCATCCCACTCCAATTATTATTTTTCAGGTGGTTCGAGGCAAGATCGCGGTAAGGGAAAGATGGATTAGATCTCTTGGCGGTGCTTGGATGTTTCTTTTAGTTTCTCATCGTGCTTATTACTTTGTGTATTTTGGACATGTACTATTATGATGTACTTGTATTATGGCCATGATACATTCGGCTTTTTGTACTCGTGTACTTCTACTTTCCGCTGCAAAACATTATGTATTTTGTTGTCTTATGAACCATTTATAATACTTTATGCATATTATTCTAGACAAATATGTGTGGGGTGTTACAGTTGGTATCAGAGCAGGTCGATCCTCGACTTTGCTAAGACACATCATAATGCAGTACAATTCTGCCTCATATGTGTATAATCAGTATGATTCCTTATGTCTTATTTATGGCATTGAGTCTGATCAGCTTGATTCCATGCGTAGGAGAGACAGGGAGATGGCTGAGCAACGCAGAGGTCCCGGAAGGCCCAGAACTAGGCATGTGGAGCCCGAGCAAGAAGCTGGAGGTGCAGGCGTGCCTTGGCAACAGATGATGCAGCAGATGATGCAACAGAACCAGATGATGGCTCAAATGATGCAAGGCATGCAGGGACAACAACCTCCTGCTCAAGTTCCCGTTCCTCAAGCTGCAACTGGACCTGATTTTCGTGCCTTCTTCAGGATGGATCCTCCAGAGTTTGTTGGCGGACTTGATTCACTCTTGGCTCATGATTGGCTAGCTGGTATGGAGAGGGTGTTTCAAGCTATTCAGTGCACTGAAGAAGAGAAGGTGATCTTTGCTACTCAGAAGATGAAGGGACCAGCTCTTAGGTGGTGGAACACTGCATCTACTTACTTCACCACTCAAGAGATTCCTAAGGATTGGCAACACTTCAAAGTGGCATTCTTGGAGAAGTACTTCCCTAACAGTGTGAGCACTCAGAAGGAACGTGAATTTCAGAACTTCAAGCAAGGTGACATGTCTGTTTCAGAATATGCAGAGAAGTTCGAGGACTTGGCAGACTACTCCAGACAAGCTGTTTATGCCCCAGATGAACTATGGAAGATTGATCAGTTCATGATGGGTTTGAGGGCCGACATTGCTCATAGTGTTTCCCAAAGAGAGTTCACCACTTATGCTGAATGTTTGAGGCAATGCTACGTTGCCGAAAATAGCTTGAAGAGGGTTCAAGAAGAGAGGAACCAGAACAGGACTAACTTTAGGGAGCAAGGGAGGTCTGCTCAAAACTTGAGGCCCCGTAATCCTCCACCAAAGATGAAGCAAAGCCACGGTGACCGTTTTCCCCGACCACCCTTTTGTGATAAGTGTAGGAAGAAGCACACTGGAAATTGTGAAGCTTATCCGGGTAGATGTTTTGAGTGTGGCGAGCAAGGTCACATGATGAGGAATTGTCCGAAGAAGAGAGCTCCAGAGAAGACTGCAGGTCGAGTTTACACTTTGGATTCGAGAAAGGCCAAGGGAAACAACAATCTCATTGCGGGTACGTGTTATGTTAACAATCAACCTTTATGAGTTTTAGTTGATTGTGGAGCCACTCATTCCTTTGTCTCTACTGAGTGTGTTTACCGACTTGGTTTGGAAGCTACTCCATTACCCAATCCTATGATTATTTCTTCGGCAACGGATGATACCGTGGAAGCTCGACTAATTTGTAAAGATTGTTCAGTCTCTTTTAACGGTCGTGACTTCCCGATTGATCTAATTTGCTTACCCCTCAAAAAGCTTGATGTTATTCTAGGGATGGATTGGTTGTCTCTTAACTCGGTATACATTGGTTGCAAAGAGAAGGCCATATTCATTCCTGCTGAAGAGACTTCTTCTGACGATGCAATTGCCAAGTTGATAGAAGGTACAATCAGCTCGGTTAATTATCTCTTTTCTCAAGAAAGATCCTTTCTTTTAGTTCTTTCCAAGGAGCCTTCTGTGAGGATTGAATTGTCGGAAATTCCGGTGGTGTGCGAATTTCCTGATGTATTTCCTGAGGATATCACCTCTCTTCCTCCAGAAAGGGAGGCGGAATTCTCAATCGATCTTGTTCCTGGAACAGCCCCAGTTTCCATCACTCCCTATAGGATGTCTCCTATTGAACTCAGAGAACTGAAGCCTCAATTGGAAGAGCTTCTTACTAAGCATTTCATCCAACCCAGTGTTTCTCCATGGGGAGCTCCTATTCTTTTGGTGAAGAAGAAGGACGGAAGTATGCGCTTGTGCATCGATTACCGTCAGCTGAATAAAGTCACTATAAAGAATAAATATCCTTTACCACGGATTGATGACCTCCTAGATCAGTTGAAAGGAGCCAGTGTGTTCTCGAAGATTGATCTTAGGTCAGGATACCATCAAATCCGAGTGAAGAGCTCAGATGTACCTAAGACTGCTTTCAGGACTCGATATGGTCACTACGAGTTTTTGGTTATGCCTTTTGGTGTGACTAATGCTCCGGCAGTTTTCATGGATTACATGAATCGAATCTTTCAGCCATATCTGGATCAGTTTGTAGTGATCTTCATTGATGATATTCTTGTGTATTCTCGCACTCCTGAAGACCATGAAGAACACTTGCGGATTGTGTTATCTACTCTTCGAGAGAAACAGTTGTATGCCAAATTCAGTAAGTGTGAGTTTTGGCTATCTGAAGTAAGTTTTCTTGGTCACGTCATCTCAGGAGGAGGCGTAGCAGTGGATCCTTCTAAAGTAGAAGCAGTAGTGAACTGGGAGAGGCCAAAGAGTGTGACTGAAGTCAGAAGCTTCCTAGGCTTGGCAGGTTATTAACGGAGATTTATCATGGGGTTTGCTAAGTTAGCCTTACCATTGACAAAGCTTACGCGTAAGGAGGTTGCTTTTGAATGGGACTCCGAATGTGAGCAAAGTTTCCAGAAACTTAAGAAGAAGTTGACTACTGCACCAGTGTTAGTGATTCCGGATCCAAACCGATCTTATGAGGTGTTTTGTGACGCTTCTAAGAAAGGTTTAGGAGGAGTATTGATGCAAGATGGTCAGGTGGTAGCTTATGCGTCTCGACAGTTGAGATCTCATGAAGAGAATTACCCGACCCATGATCTTGAGCTTGCTGCAATAATCTTTGCACTCAAGGTGTGGCGACATTACCTATATGGCGTTCACTTTGAGATGTTCAGTGATCATAAAAGCTTGAGATATCTCTTTGACCAGAAGGAGTTGAATATGCGACAAAGGAGATGGATGGAGTACCTAAAGGATTGTGACTTTGAATTGAAGTATCATCCAGGAAAGGCTAACAAAGTGGCAGATGCTTTAAGCAGGAAGGAATTTAGAGTTGCTGACTTGATGATGTTAGAACATGGATTGTTAGAAAAGTTTCGAGATCTTAACCTTCAGTTTGAATGGACACCCAATGGTGTGTTGATCAGTAACTTGAACATCCAGAATGAGCTGCGAGAAAGAATTCGGATATCCCAAGGGTACGACGAGCACTTGCAAGCAAGCAGAGATATGCCTGATTTTGTGAAAGCACCTGATGGGGTAATCTTGTTTCACCAACGGATGTGTGTACCGAATGATTCGGAGTTGAAGCGTTTGATTCTGGATGAAGCACACAAGAGCAGGTTTTCTATTCATCCTGGGTCGACCAAAATGTATCAAGACTTGAAAAAGGATTTTTGGTGGCCAGGTATGAAGAAGGAGATTGCAGAGTATGTAGCACAGTGTCCCATTTGTCAACAGGTTAAGATTGAACACCAGAGGCCAGGAGGAATGTTGCAGCCACTAGAAGTACCAACGTGGAAATGGGATTCTATCTCTATGGATTTCATTGTGGGTCTACCTCGTGCCCGAGGCGGACATGATTCTATATGGGTAATAGTAGACAGGTTGACTAAATCTGCTCACTTTTTACCTGTAAAGACCACCCACAAGGTGATTCATCTCGCAAGGCTTTTCATAGCAGAGATTGTACGGTTGCATGGTGTGCCGTCCTGTATAGTATCTGATCGTGATCCAAAATTCACTTCGAGATTTTGGAAGATGTTTCATAAGGAATTAGGGACTATATTGGATATGAGCACGTCGAACCATCCGCAAACCGATGGGCAGACGGAGAGGACGATCCAGACAATAGAGGATATGTTGAGAGCTTGCATACTAGAAGAAGGTGGGAGTTGGAAGGATCATTTACCGTTGGTAGAGTTCGCTTATAATAACAGTTACCATGCTAGTTTGGGTATGGCCCCCTATGAAGCTCTATACGGGAGGAAGTGTCGATCACCACTATGTTGGGCAGAGGTAGGAGAGAAGAGTATTCTTGGACCGGAGATCATACAAGAGACTACCGAGAAAGTCAAGATAATCCAAGAAAATCTTAAGAAAGCCCAAGACCGACAAAAGAACTATGCGGACAGGCGAAGGAGACCTTTAGAATTTGAAGTTGGTGATCATGTGTATTTGAAGGTCACTCCAAGATTGAGGTTGGGAGGACAGTTCAAAACACGAAAGCTCAGTCCGAGGTATGTGGGACCATATCAGATTATGAGTCGGGTAGGTGAAGTGGCTTATCAGTTGGCATTGCCACCTTCACTGTCCGGGCTGCATGACGTTTTCCACGTGTCTCAGCTCCGAAAGTTCGTACCTGATACCTTTCATCCTATTCTTCCGGATTCTGTTGAAGTAGAACCAGATCTTACCTATGATCCCCAACCTTACTGTATCCTGGAGCGTGCGAGCAAGTCTCTCCGGAGTAAAGAGATACCTATCGTGAAGGTGATGTGGGATGAGACGCGTCCTGAAGAGGCTACTTGGGAGCTCGAGTCAGAGATGCGGGAATCCTACCCTCACTTATTTTGGTAAGTTTCTTCGAATTCGAGGACGAATTCTATTTAAGGGGGGGAGAATGTAATACCCGGTATTATAATTGTCCAATTACCAATCCTAAACTAAATTGAGATGAGTAATGGATAAATATGATACACATTCTTACTAATAGGTTTATCATTTATGAAGGATAGAAAAACACTTAGAAAGGGGGGGATTGAATAAGTGTGACTTTAAATCTTGGACGATAAAAATAAATTGCACAATTATTTTTATCCTGGTTCGCTGTTAACGAAGCTACTCCAGTCCACCCCCGCAGAGATGATTTACCTCAACCTGAGGATTTAATCCACTAATCGCACGGATTACAATGGTTTTCCACTTAGTCCACGACTAAGTCTTCTAGAGTATTCTGATCACAACTTGATCACTCCAGGAACAACTGCTTAGACAACTTCTAAGACTTTTCTAGAGTCTACTGATCAACCTGATCACTCTAGTTACAAACTGCTCAGCCAACTGCTAAGACTTCCTAGAGTATACTGATCACACGATCACTCTAGTTCCTTACAACTTAATGTAATCTATACAAGAGTTTACAAATGCTTCTTAAAAGCTATAATCACAAACTGTGATATTTCTCTTATCGTTTAAGCTTAATCTCACTAAGATATTACAACAGCAATGTAGTGAGTTGATGAAGATTCTGAGCTTTGATTGAATAGCGTTTCAGCAAGTTTATTTTCGTTCAGAGTTGTTAAGAATTGGTAACCTTGCTTCTCATCAGAACTTCATATTTATAGGCGTTGAGAAGATGACCGTTGAGTGCATTTAATGCTTTGCGTGTTCCGTACAGCATTGCATTTAATGTTATACGCTTTTGTCAACTACCTCGAGCCTTGTTCACGCTGTGTCTACTGACGTTGCCTTTAGTAGCTTTAACGTTCCTTTTGTCAGTCAGCGAAGTCTGCCACCTGTACTTCCTTCTGATCTGATGTTTGTGAATACGACGTTTGAATATCATCAGAGTCAAAACAGCTTGGTGCATAGCATCTTCTGATCTTCTGATCTTGAAGTGCTTCTGTTGCGTGATACCATCTTCTGATCTTCAGTGCTTCTGATCTCATGTTCTTCTGATGCTTCCATAGACCCATGTTCTGATTCTGCTTCGACCATCTTCTGATGTCTTGCCAGACCATGTTCTGATGTTGCATGCTGAACCATTTGAGACACAACTTCTGAGCGCTGAATTATGCGTACTCTTTATATATATTTCCTGAAAGGGAAATTGCATTGGATTAGAGTACCATATTATCTTAAGCAAAATTCATATTATTGTTATCATCAAAACTAAGATAATTGATAAGAACAAATCTTGTTCTAACAATCTCCCCCTTTTTGATGATGACAAAAACATATATAAATGATATGAATTTGCGATCAGAAAGAGTAGACGGCAAAAGACAAATTACACAGCTATAGCATAAGCATATGAATATGTCTCCCCCTGAGATTAACAATCTCCCCCTGAGATAAATAATCTCCCCCTGAAATAAATACTCGAAGAACTTTGATAAAAGACTTCCCTGATTATTTCGGTAGAGACGATCATATAAGCTTCTGCCTTCAGAGAATTCATAGCTTCTGACTTCTGCTTCCATTGGACAGCTTCAGAACTTGAATTTCTTTAGATCCTTAGAACACTCACAGCTTCTGATTCCTGCTTCCATCGTGGACAGCTTCAGAACTTGAATTTCTTTGATCTTCAGAACATTCACAGCTTCTGACTTCTGCTTCCATTCAGGACAGCTTCAGAACTTGAGTTTTCTGGATCTTTTAGAACATTCACATCTTCTGATTTCTGCTTCCCTCGGATAGCTTCAGAACTTTGAATGTCTACCAATCATCACTTCATGCTAGATTTGTATCAGAACATTGTTGAATGTACCAGAGCATCATCAGAGCATCTCTACATCCTGAAATGTTACAGAACAAAAACTAAACGACAAAAGTCAGCATGAACGAGTTAGAACATAAAATGTATGTTTGAACACATTATATGTATCAGAGCCATATAGGCTGAAATAATGTATCAGAGCAAATAATGTATCAGAGCCATAACATTATATGTATCAGAGCAAATAGAATTTTGTCAGAACAGGATAGACAATGATATTCAAATTCTATTATCAGTGCTTCTGATTCATTCTTCTTTCTTGCTTCTGATCTCTGAAGCTTGACAGCACTCAGCTTGCTTCAGTTTCCAAGAGCTTATTCCTTTTACAGAATAACGCTTCTTATGGTTTTGCTTCTAGTGTTTGCTTCTGAAGATTCACTTCACTTCTCTGTACCTGCAAAACACTTAAACCATATAGAACTTGCAGTTCTTGTTAGTGAATGTGTGGGAGCCTTTACCCAGCAACTGATAGATTAATCAAATCATTTATCATTTATCTTCTCCCCCTTTTTGTCATAACATCAAAAAGAATATTTAAAAAGATTCAGATGCAAAAAACGACAAATAAAATCACTGGAATGTAAATCAAAGAAACTTTTTCATTGATAATCAAAAAGGTTTACAAGAAATTCCTATGTTTAACAAGCAGAAGCAACAAGGAAAAGAAAACTACAAAGACCAAATCCTAGGACCCTAGCTAAGACAACGTCTGTGCCAGCATGCCATGAAGGAGTGAAACGCTTCATTGACTGCTTCTCGGGCTTTCAGGCGAGGAGTCAGGGAGACTTGGTTCTGATGCAGATCTTCCACCATCTTTACCAGAGACAGCATTCCCAGCAGGTGAAGATGAAGAGATTTCTTCAGAAGAGACTAAGGGAGAGGAAAGGTTAGATGAAGAGGAAGCTGAGTCTTGAAGGTCGAAAGATGAGGAAGAAGATGGAGATGATGGAGGGCTTTCACCAGGAGGATGAAACACTCGTCTAGAATAATTTCCAGACAACATTGCTTCGAATGGATTCACCTTGAGAGGATCATAGGTGATTTTGATCTTTTTGGGTTTGGAAGGTGATGTTTCAACAGCTTTTCTTTTGTTGTTTTGATCATTTTCATTATTTCCTGGGCTTGATGAAGAGTTCATGATGGGTTTGCAGAAAAATGAACAAGTAGGGTTTGATATGGAAGAGAGAGAGAGAAAAAAGAGATAGAGAAAGATGAGAGGGAAAGAGAAGAGTTTGAAGAGTATTTAAAAAGAAATAAAATGAAACGAATGATGACTAGCATTTAATGTTACGTGACGTGAGGAGAGATAATAAAGACAAATGAGGTGACTAGCACAGTTACCTATGGTCGGTGTCCCTTCAACTGCACGCACGTTTATCCATGAATAGTAACTACAGGTTTACCATCCCGAGATAAAACGTAACAGCTGTTTTGCTTTAAAAGAGGTTCTGAATCAACTTAGACAATGAAACGTTAGTAATAACCGAATCATAATTTCTAAAAGATTTCAATCAGAACTTCTGATTGGAAAATCACATTTCATTTCAGAAGATACTCATATATAAGAACTTCTCATCTTCTCATTCTGGGCATAGATCCATACTGATGTTCTTCAGAATGAATTTAAACCTATCTTCAGCCAGGGGTTTTGTAAAGATATCAGCCCATTGATGGTCTGTATCCACAAAGTTTAAAGAAATAACACCCTTCTGAACATAGTCCCTTATGAAATGATGTTTAATCTCAATATGTTTAGCTTTTGAATGAAGAATAGGATTCTTAGATAAACATATAGCAGAAGTATTATCACAGAATATAGGAATGTTACTCTCATATATCTGATAATCTTCCAACTGACTCTTCATCCAGAGCATCTGTGTACTACAGCCAGCAGCAGCGACATATTCTGCTTCTGTCGTTGATAGAGCAATAGTTGCTTGCTTCTTGCTGTACCAGGAGATCAAATGACTTCCAAGAAATTGGCAACTTCCTGAAGTACTTTTTCTTTCAATTCTGTCTCCAGCATAATCAGCATCACAGAATCCTACTAAGTTGTATTCTTTAGATTTTCTGTAAACTAAACCAACATTAGTAGTACCTTTCAGATACCTTAGAATTCTCTTAACAGCAGTTAAATGAGATTCTCTAGGATCTGATTGGAATCTAGCACACAAACAAACACTGAACAGAATGTCAGGTCTAGAAGCAGTCAAATATAGAAGAGATCCAATCATACCTCTGTATAACTTCTGATCTACCTTCTTACTTACCTCATCCTTACCTAGGATGCATGTTGGATGCATAGGAGTTTTGGCTTCTTTGCAGTCCAGAAGATTAAACTTCTTCAGAAGTTCCTTCACATACTTGGTTTGGTGAACATATGTTCCTTCTGATGTTTGATTTATTTGTATTCCAAGGAAATACTTGAGTTCTCCCATCATGCTCATTTCAAACTCAGCCTGCATAGACTTAGCAAACTCCTTTCCAAGTGTAGCATTAGATGTTCCAAAAATAATATCATCTACATATATTTGACAGATTAAAATATCCTTTTCAAAGGTTTTACAAAAGAGAGTAGTGTCCACTTTTCCTCTAGTGAAACCATTATCTAGAAGGAAAGAACTTAAGCGTTCATACCAAGCTCTGGGAGCTTGCTTCAATCCATATAATGATTTCTTTAGTTTAAACACATGATTCGGAGACATAGAGTCTTCAAAACCAGGAGGTTGATGGACATAAACTTCTTCATCTATATAACCATTTAAGAAGGCACTCTTAACATCCATCTGATAGAGAGTGATGTTATGTTGAGTGGCAAAAGAAATTAATAGACGAATAGACTCTAACCTGGCCACTGGTGCAAAGGTTTCTGTATAGTCAATCCCTTCTTGCTGACTATAACCCTGAGCCACCAATCTGGCTTTGTTCCTTACCACCTCACCTTTCTCACTGAGCTTGTTTCTGAAGACCCATTTTGTACCAATTATATTGAATCCATCTGGTCTAGGAACAAGATCCCAAATATCATTCCTTGTAAACTGATTCAGTTCTTCTTGCATAGCAATTATCCAGTCTGGATCTTCTAGAGCATGATCAACAGAAGTTGGCTCGATCAAAGATACAAGACCTAATTGACAGTCTGCATTGTTCTTAAGGAATGCTCTTGTTCTGATTGGATCATCCTTCTTTCCAAGAATGACATCTTCTGAATGACCAGAGATGAGTCTAGATGATCTTCTGACAGATGGTTCTTCAGAAATACTTAGATCCTCCAGAGAAGCTGATACTTGATCTTCAGATTCTTTGCTTCTGAGAAGCTCTGCTTCTGATGCATTGCTTCTTGGCTCAACAACTTCTGATATGTCAATATCATAACCTGCAAAATTATCAACCTGCTTTGGTTTTTCAGAACCAAGCTTATCATCAAACCTGATATTGATTGATTCTTCCACAATCAATGTTTCAGTATTGTATACTCTGTAGCCTTTTGAGCGTTCAGAATATCCAAGAAGAAAACATTTTTGAGCTTTGGAATCAAACTTACCAAGACAATCTTTAGTGTTCAGAATAAAACATACACATCCAAAAGGATGGAAATATGAAATGTTGGGCCTTTTATTCTTCCACAATTCATAGGGAGTCTTATTTAGAATAGGTCTGATAGAGATTCTATTCTGAATATAGCATGCAGTGTTTATTGCTTCTGCCCAGAAATGCTTAGCCATATTGGTTTCATTGATCATGGTTCTGGCCATTTCTTGCAGAGTCCTATTCTTTCGTTCTACAACCCCATTTTGCTGTGGAGTTCTAGGACAAGAGAAATCATGGGCAATACCATTTTCTTTGAAGAACTCTTCAAAGGATCTGTTCTCAAATTCACCACCATGATCACTTCTGACCTTTATGATTTTACACTCTTTTTCAGATTGAATCTGAATGCAGAAATCAAAGAACACTGAATGAGTCTCATCCTTGTGTTTCAAGAATTTTACCCACGTCCAGCGACTATAATCATCTACGATGACTAATCCATATTTCTTTCCTCTGACAGATGCTGTTTTGACTGGTCCAAACAGATCAATGTGCAAGAGTTCTAATGGCCTTGAGGTAGAAACAACATTCTTAGACTTGAATGCAGGTTTGGAGAACTTGCCCTTCTGACATGCTTCACAAAGAGCATCTGATTTGAATTTCAGATTAGGGAGTCCTCTGACAAGATTCAGTTTGTTAATCTGAGAGATCTTTCTCAAACTAGCATGACCTAATCTCCTGTGCCAGACCCACTGCTCTTCAGAAACAGACATAAGACAAGTCACCTTCTGACTCATAAGATCTTGCAGATCTGTCTTATAAATGTTGTTCTTCCTCTTGCCTGTAAATAGGATTGAGCCATCCTTCTGATTTACAGCCTTGCAAGACTTTTGATTGAAGATTATATCATAACCATTGTCACTTAATTGACTGATAGATAAGAGGTTATGAGTTAATCCTTCTACAAGAAGTACATTAGAAATGGAAGGAGAGTTACCAGACTTTATAGTTCCAGAGCCAATTATCTTGCCCTTCTGATCTCCTCCAAACTTGACTTCTCCTCCAGACTTAAGCACCAGGTCTTGGAACATAGACCTTCTTCCTGTCATGTGTCGTGAGCATCCAGAGTCCAGGTACCATGACATGTTGTGCTTTGTCCTTCTTGCAGCCAAGGATATCTGCAATAGGAATAATCTTATCCTTAGGTACCCACATTTTCTTGGGTCCTTTCTTGTTAGATTTTCTCAAGTTCTGATTGAACTTGGGTTTGACGTTATAAGCAATAGGAGGAACAGCATGATAATTTTTAATATGAGTTTCATGATATTTCCTAGGTTGTGTCACATGCTTCTTGGTGTGTGTTATGTGAAAACTTTGTGCATGTGAAGTGTGCCTAATATCATGAGAGTGGCCATACTTGAACTGATCATACAATGGCTTGTATGTGAGTTTCATTTCATCAACAGGTTCAAGTTTGTATGGGGTTTCACCCTCATAACCAATGCCAACTCTTTTGTTTCCAGATACGGCATATATCATAGAAGCTAGCTGACTTCTGCCAATACTTCTAGATAAGAACTTCCTGAAACTTAAATCATATTCTTTCAGAATATGGTTTAGACTAGGAGTGGATTTTTCTGAATTAGAAGGAGATCCAACATCATTGGATAATTTTAAAAGTTTATCTTTCAATTCAGAATTTTCCAATTCAAGCCTCTTTGTTTCAAATTCAAATAGCTTTTTCAGCTTTTTGTATTTAATACAAATCTGAGACTTGGATTCCAGAAGTTCAGTTAATCCGGAAACTAACTCATCTCTAGTAAGTTCAGAAAATACCTCTTCAGAATCTGATTCTGATGTAGATTCTGATCCGTCATCTTCTGTCGCCATCAGCGCACAGTTAGCCTGCTCATCTTCTGAATAATCTTCTGACTCATCCCAGGTTGCCATAAGACCTTTCTTCTTATGAAACTTCTTCTTGGGATTCTCCTTCTGAAGATTTGGACATTCATTCCTGAAGTGTCCTGGTTCATTGCATTCATAGCACATGACCTTCTTCTTGTCAGATCTTCTGTCATCAGAAGATTCTCCATGTTCAAATCTCTTTGAACTTCTGAAGCCTCTGAACTTCCTTTGCTTGCTCTTCCAGAGTTGATTTACCCTTCTGGAAATCATGGACAGTTCATCTTCTTCTTCAGATTCTGATTCTTCAGGATCTTCTTCTTTGGCCTGAAAAGCGTTAGTGCATTTCTTGATATTAGATTTTAATGCAATAGATTTACCTTTCTTTTGAGGCTCATTTGCATCCAGCTCAATCTCATGGCTTCTCAAGGCACTGATCAGCTCTTCCAGAGAAACTTCATTCAGATTCTTTGCAATCTTGAATGCAGTCACCATAGGACCCCATCTTCTGGGTAAGCTTCTGATGATCTTCTTCACATGATCAGCCTTGGTGTATCCTTTGTCAAGAACTCTCAATCCAGCAGTCAGAGTTTGAAATCTCGAAAACATCTTTTCAATGTCTTCATCATCCTCCATCTTGAAGGCTTCATACTTCTGGATTAAGGCAAGAGCTTTTGTCTCCTTGACTTGAGCATTTCCTTCATGAGTCATTTTCAAGGATTCATATATATCATAGGCTGTTTCCCTGTTTGATATTTTCTCATACTCAACATGAGAAATAGCATTCAGCAAAACAGTTCTGCATTTATGATGATTCCTGAAATGCTTCTTTTGATCATCATTCATTTCTTGCCTTGTCAGCTTTACGCCACTGGAATTTACTGGATGTTTGTAACCATCCATCAGAAGATCCCATAGATCACCATCTAGACCAAGAAAGTAACTTTCCAGTTTATCTTTCCAGTATTCAAAGTTTTCACCCTCAAATACCGGCGGTCTTGTATAACCATTGTTACCGTTGTATTGCTCAGCAGAGCCAGATGTAGATGCAGGTGGATTTGTCGGAGTTTCACCAGCCATCTTTTAAATGAAGCGTTTTTCTCTTCCTGAATCTTTTCTAAACACGGTTAAGTGCTTGCACCTTAGAACCGGCGCTCTGATACCAATTGAAGGATAGAAAAACACTTAGAAAGGGGGGGATTGAATAAGTGTGACTTTAAATCTTGGACGATAAAAATAAATTGCACAATTATTTTTATCCTGGTTCGCTGTTAACGAAGCTACTCCAGTCCACCCCCGCAGAGATGATTTACCTCAACCTGAGGATTTAATCCACTAATCGCACGGATTACAATGGTTTTCCACTTAGTCCACGACTAAGTCTTCTAGAGTATTCTGATCACAACTTGATCACTCCAGGAACAACTGCTTAGACAACTTCTAAGACTTTTCTAGAGTCTACTGATCAACCTGATCACTCTAGTTACAAACTGCTCAGCCAACTGCTAAGACTTCCTAGAGTATACTGATCACACGATCACTCTAGTTCCTTACAACTTAGTGTAATCTATACAAGAGTTTACAAATGCTTCTTAAAAGCTATAATCACAAACTGTGATATTTCTCTTATCGTTTAAGCTTAATCTCACTAAGATATTACAACAGCAATGTAGTGAGTTGATGAAGATTCTGAGCTTTGATTGAATAGCGTTTCAGCAAGTTTATTTTCGTTCAGAGTTGTTAAGAATTGGTAACCTTGCTTCTCATCAGAACTTCATATTTATAGGCGTTGAGAAGATGACCGTTGAGTGCATTTAATGCTTTGCGTGTTCCGTACAGCATTGCATTTAATGTTATACGCTTTTGTCAACTACCTCGAGCCTTGTTCACGCTGTGTCTACTGACGTTGCCTTTAGTAGCTTTAACGTTCCTTTTGTCAGTCAGCGTAGTCTGCCACCTGTACTTCCTTCTGATCTGATGTTTGTGAATACGACGTTTGAATATCATCAGAGTCAAAACAGCTTGGTGCATAGCATCTTCTGATCTTCTGATCTTGAAGTGCTTCTGTTGCGTGATACCATCTTCTGATCTTCAGTGCTTCTGATCTCATGTTCTTCTGATGCTTCCATAGACCCATGTTCTGATTCTGCTTCGACCATCTTCTGATGTCTTGCCAGACCATGTTCTGATGTTGCATGCTGAACCATTTGAGACACAACTTCTGAGCGCTGAATTATGCGTACTCTTTATATATATTTCCTGAAAGGGAAATTGCATTGGATTAGAGTACCATATTATCTTAAGCAAAATTCATATTATTGTTATCATCAAAACTAAGATAATTGATAAGAACAAATCTTGTTCTAACAATTTAAACCATGTCAATTAGTGAGAGTGAGGGTATTAATGACATTTCCACTTAGATAAAGAATTAGGGATATGTTTGGAGGGTCATTCTATTCTATTTTTCAAACCAGAATTCTGATTTGGTAGAGAGAAAGAGAGGAGAACGTGGGAAGAGAGGAAGAGAAGAGGAAATCTCAAACTTGGTTCAAAGCCCTTGCATGCAACAGATTCTGATCCAATCCTTGCTTCTACCTTCTAGCTTCAGCATCTTCTTCATCACCATCTTCCTTCTTCTTTGAGGTGAGTCCTTTAGATAGAAACTTGGGTTTTGCATGTGAGGGTTCTTATTTGGGGAAATTGGGAATGTGAGTAATATATATATATGAATCAATGCTAATACTTGTTAGATTCTGATTAATTCCTCATCTACTGCTGATTTTAATTGTGGTTGTGTACCCTAAATTCGTTGGAACTGAGTTGGTAGTGTAGGGATTATTTTAGAAGTTCTTTTGGGGACTGTCTTGGACTGTATAAAACTCAGAAAAATGGCTCTGGTTCAGTGTAACCGGTTACGGGTTTTGGTGTAACCGGTTACGCTGTTAAAAATCAGACAATCTGGGCATTTTGCGTGACCGTAACCGGTTACGGGTCCTGGTGTAACCGGTTACACTGGGCGCAGAAGGAAAAAATCAGTAACTTGGAAAATTCATATCTCCCGTTTCGTACGCCCGATTGACGCGTACTATATACCGTTAGAAAGCTAATTAAATGTACTATCTAGGAAAATTGGCTTTGGTGTTTAAATAATATTTTTCGATATATCTGATATACCTTAAGTTGAAAGTGCGACACTGAAACTATGTAAATTGTGTGTAGTTGGACTAAATTAGCTCATTGTTTCTAATTGCTATATTTTGCTGAAATGAGAATGCTATATTATGATGAAATATGAACATTCTATTGATGCCCGTTGTTTTGGTTAAACAATCGGAGTTGTCTGTTTGTGTGCTGTTAACGTTTGCTTACGTGTGTGTGTGCTGAATCAAAGTAGACCCGGTACTAAGTTACGATTCGGACCACGGGTCCTTGAGTTGTCTGTGGGACTGCCCTGATCTTGGATCCCAGAGGCACATACCTGAACTACCGTTGCAGTGTGCTTGTGAGGGCCTGGAGGCGTCTTACTCACTTGCTGTATACACACTTGCGTGCTCGGTATGATGGCGTTATGCGGCTAAGTAAGCCTACGCATGACAGGTAAACCATCTCTAATGATGCCATGTAGGCTACATCATTAGGTTCCTATCCGGATGGGCTCATGCGTCGAGACGGCGTGTTACACTTGCTGTTAACACCACTTGCGTACAGATGGTTAATGGGACGATGTCGCCTCTTAGGCAAGGTCATCTCGCAGCCATGTAGGCTTGTGCGAACCCATTTAATCATTCTTGCAGGGTGCTTGTGTAAGTCTCTTGACAAATAGGCATGGGTGAACCCACCGAGGGTGTGTTAGTAACTTAGTCTAGTGGTATTAACGTACTTCTGGATTCCCCGTCATGGATGCGGGTATTGCATACTTGGTTGCTATACAATGCGTATTTGCTTGAGACAAGTCCAATGGTGGACGAGTCGCTTGTTTACTCCGTGCTTGTACCGGAAGTGAGAGTAACCCCGAATCCATGGTGGATTCGTGTATTTTTGTATGTTCCCTTTAGACCCGAGTGGACTAATAGGATAGGTGGACTCACTGAGATTTAGTAATCTCATCCCACTCCAATTATTATTTTTCAGGTGGTTCGAGGCAAGATCGCGGTAAGGGAAAGATGGATTAGATCTCTTGGCGGTGCTTGGATGTTTCTTTTAGTTTCTCATCGTGCTTATTACTTTGTGTATTTTGGACATGTACTATTATGATGTACTTGTATTATGGCCATGATACATTCGGCTTTTTGTACTCGTGTACTTCTACTTTCCGCTGCAAAACATTATGTATTTTGTTGTCTTATGAACCATTTATAATACTTTATGCATATTATTCTAGACAAATATGTGTGGGGTGTTACAAATTCAATTTTCAATTCGAAACACCTAGAAACTATTTTTCTAAAAAAAACGTATTTATAGGAGAAACTAATATTATTGTTACGTTGTGGCTAAAATACAAAATAAATGCACTAAGTAATTGATAATTTTACCACTAGACTGATACAAAATGAAATATAGGTGCATGACTATGATCCAAAAATATAAACTAGTGCAAATGATTGCAGCAGGTCTTAACTACGATATTCTAAAGAAAATGGTTAGACTTAAACTTAAAGGTAAATCAAAATGGGCAGATAATTCCAAATTGATCTCAAAATTAAAGCTTGACAAGAAAAAATACGTGAAAAAGAACATTTTCCTCAATAGAACCTTCATGTCTAAGTGTTTAAAAATTTATTTGTTTTTTTAAAAGAATAATAATTAAATCACAACAAAAATAATTTGTAATTCAAACAATGAGAATAATTATTATTATTATATGAAGATAAATAAATCGTTTACATATATAACTACCACAAATTTAAAGGCATTTTTATTTCATTTATCGATAATGATTCAATTTAAAAATAAACTGACATTCACCTCATAGAATACATTTGAAATTCTTCTAGTAGAGATTAAGTATAATCATATGTAAAAATCGTCAAAAAATGTATTTAATAAAGTGCACAGTTATTAGCTCTATGCTATCTTGAAAGGAGCGGGTTTTAGAGAAGGATTTGCAAAAGGTCCTTCCACTAAACCTTTTGCTATTTGCCTGTGTGCTGCTTCAGTAAAGTGGGCTCCATCCCAATTTATTTGTTTTGTTGGATCAGAGCAAACTGTTGTACCGGGAGATCCACAAAACTTTTCATTAACATTGTAAGTTCCACCACCTCCACAACAAGCTTTCAAAAACTCAACCTTATCAGAAGTAAGTCCTGCAACATTAATGTACAAATAATAAGGAACGTGTTAAAAATAATTGTACGAGAATAAATTAACGTAAACTTAATAGGAAAAGAAAATACTATCTCCACAAACCATATTGTTCTGGTGCTTGATATAAACGTTTGGCATCGTTGTAGTAGTCAAAATATACTATCTTAGCTTGAGGATGTTTATGTTTTAATGTCTCTATAGAACTTTTTAGTTGCTCATTAAAGTATTCAGTAAAAGTGCTGTAAGATATCAAACATCCAAATTCATCATAGTCTTCTTTCTTCTTACTATTCACCGCAGACAATAATCCAGCATTGCAGCCTATTGGAAAGTTTCCTGGAACCGCTAGCTCTACTGCTCCTTCTTCAATTAATGCCTGGCATAGAGTTATAAATAAATCATTTACATTTATCAAAGAATATGATTTACTCAACGATATTAATACTTAACATAGTTATTCTACAAATGAAAAAATATTTAACTTTTAAAAATTGATATAACATACTGAAGTTGTATTTGTAATGGATTCGACGATTAAAGGAACTATTTCACGAAGTTCTGTAACAGTTTTAGAAATATGAGAAAAAACATCATTCCCACCAATCTCTCCCACTAGAAACAATGATTGTTTGAAGAAGCTATCGCACTCTAAGAATTCAGTAAGAAAACAAAAATATGTTAGTCATATAAAATAAAATCTATGTAAGTGACAAAAAAATATATAATATGCAAGAAGTTAGGGAAAAACCTTCTTTGCTTTTACATAAGGATGGTTTTATCTTTTTAAACCAACCAAATTGCACATTCAATGAGTTTTCTGTCGCTAGTGGTCTAACTCCACTACGATCAAAATACTTGAAGTCAAGTGCAGTTGAACCGGCATATGCAAAATTAACTCCCTTTTTTATGTCATCTTGACTTTGGGTGATATTTTTATAGGGCGGTAAAAATGGTAACCCGTATGCTTCAGCTGTAATTAAAATGATCGTGAGCTAGTGAATTTCTTGCTCAAAAATATGTCAACGTTAAGTATTATTGATGTTAATTCTATCAACTATATTAAAATACGTCAAGCCATACGGTATTATGAAAAGAGTAATGTGTTAAATTACCTATGAAATCTATGATGAGTCTCCCATTACACAATCGTCCCGATGGATGTTTGAAGTACGTTGAACCATAAGGACTATTTTTATCCATTTGTACATGGTCAAATGCGGAATTTCCGGTGTCACTTGTAGAGTCGCCAAAGTTAAATATAGCTTGGTACGGTAGAGGATTAGCATTTGAAATAATATTTCCAAAAACACCACATGCAATGGTGATACTAAAGAGAAACAAGATCTTCATGGTGCTATAAAAAGTTAGGAAAGAACTAATAATATTGATGCGTGTTTGGAAATGAGAATTATCAATGTTATATATACTTGCTCCTTTTTCTTTTTCGTAGCAATCTTTCAAATGTTAGTTGGAACTTGTTTAACTATTTTTTATTTTTGTAATGTTATGATGTCAGATCTAACTCATAATGTCCAACACATATACATCAATAGACACATATTCATTATGCCAAAAATAATATTTGTTGTCATTAGTGTTCTTATTGTTGTTGTTTCACTTTCTATTTTTTTCCTATCCATCTAAACTCTCCAAAAAAAATATCCATACACTCAAATTAGAAATCATAATAATTCTATTATATTTACTTTTGAATGCATATATACTATAGAAAGAAGAAAGTTATTGTGATGTGTAAGAATATAAGTAAATTTAAAGAAATAGGTTTAGAAAGTAACATTCAATGAAAAAAATACAATATCTATCTAAAAAACCAAAAGAGTTAATAAATCATTAAAACTTTTAATGTATTTAAAGAGCATTATTTTAGGTTATTTAGTATAAATTTCCTTTTAACATGTTGAATCAAATAACAATTTAAATTATACACAAAATGTCAAATTTGGACTTTAGCATGCCAAGTATTATTTACTTACATGTGTTCTTTTCGCGGAAGTATAATTTTTCTTCAAAACTTATTTAATATCAAATTTGAATATGTAAAATTTAATTTTGAAATTAAATTATATGTGGCAGCATTTTGATTCGTGGGCCCTGAAAACAAAGGTCATATCATTCATGTTCTTGAAGATATTTATTCCCCCGGAATTTCAAAGTTTGCGATAGTATACAAAACGTTTGAAGGAGTTGAAAATTATAATAATTAGATTCTTTAAAATACGCAAGAAAGAATTCACAAGGAGTTTCTAAGGGACGTGGAGTCATGTTGTGTGCATGTAACATGGTAGATCATTCTCCATCTTCAAGGAGTTCATTTCCACTCCAAAATCATATCAAATAAATTTCACATCCACGCACACACACATACATCGGATATAAAAATCTCATTGGTGGTGACGTCAAGTCATGTATGTAACTCAGTTGTGTTATTAATTTAATCCCTTTATTCTGCTTTTTGTTTATAATCATTGTTTGCATTTACTTCCCCGTTAGCTTATATATCAGACTCTCAATAACTATAATTTAAATTTTAACATGTAAATCTATCAACTTAGAACCCCAAAAATATATTACTCTAGTTCTGGAGTAATCTTAGTGTTCATTTGTTAAAAAGGAATAAATTAATGGAAGAGAGTTAGCATACCCAATGGGATATATTTTCATAACCTTAATATGGCGGGTCATTCAAGGAGAAAAAATTTCAACCAAAATAATAATAAAAGGATTAATTTGAATGAAGATGGGCAACAAGTTTATGTGCCTATGCAAGATGAATTTTTTAATGTTGGTCTACCTTTAAATGTTGTTGTTAGTTAAAAATATACAAGTCATGTAAGAGTCCCTCATACGCAAAGGTTTTATGCTTATTGGTTACTCCCGAGTTTTATCCCCCAAATTTAGGCTATTTACAATTACCATTAGTGGGGATGAGTTTTCGAGCATCATATGCTAATCGGTATTTTTGAATTATAATGAATCATATTTGAACAAACAATCGTGGATTTCTCCATAAATGTATGGAAACTTTAAGCCGCCTTAAGTTACCTAAAGAATATTTTAACATCTTGGAAAGCTTATGGAAGATACAAATTGTGATATGGTGATTATGATTATCTGCTAAATTACTACTTTGTTTAGTTCCATCATAAAAACTTATATCGCAACAGACCAAACATTGACCACAAAAATGGATGCTATTGTTGATGTTCTATGGGAACCAAATTATGGTATTAATATCAACATTTCAATGAACAATGACATTTTATAAAGAATGACAGAGCACCAATATTTTTGAACATTTGTATTCAAATCTCTTTCGTATTCTCTTTACTTTCCACTCCAATATACTCTAGACTTAAGAAATTTCAACTTTTTTTAAAAAAATAAAACATCACAATTCAACATCCCCCTCTATTTATATTTATCTCAACTTCAAAACTTAATTAATTCTAGGGACTGAAATTCCTAAATTTACTAAGTTTGCTGGAGAGACTGATGAACAAGCTTTGGAATATGTAGCCAAGTGCAATCCTTAATATGGATATTAAGATATTGATGATTATTTAAATTGAATTAATTTCCTCGTTATTTGAATAAAGTTATGTTCCCTTGATTTCCCACTTTACCATCAAATTCAATTTTCAATTCGAAACACCTAGAAACTATTTTTCTTAAAACAACGTATTTATAGGAGAAACTAATATTATTGTTACGTTGTGGCTAAAATACAAAATAAATGCACTAAGTAATTGATAAGTTTACCACTAGACTGATACAAAATGAAATATAGGTGCATGACTATGATCCAAAAATATAAAATAGTGCAAATGATTGCAGCAGGTCTTAACTACGATATTCTAAAGAAAATGGTTAGACTTAAACTTAAAGGTAAATCAAAATGGGCAGATAATTCCAAATTGATCTCAAAATTAAAGCTTGACAAGAAAAAATACGTGAAAAAGAACATTTTCCTCAATAGAACCTTCATGTCTAAGTGTTTAAAAATTTATTTGTTTTTTTAAAAGAATAATAATTAAATCACAACAAAAATAATTTTTAATTCAAACAATGAGAATAATTATTATTATTATTATTATTATATGAAGATAAATAAATCGTTTACATATATAACTACCACAAATTTAAAGGCATTTTTATTTCATTTATCGATAATGATTCAATTTAAAAATAAACTGACATTCACCTCATAGAATACATTTGAAATTCTTCTAGTAGAGATTAAGTATAATCATATGTAAAAATCGTCAAAAAATGTATTTAATAAAGTGCGCAGTTATTAGCTCTATGCTATCTTGAAAGGAGCGGGTTTTAGAGAAGGATTTGCAAAAGGTCCTTCCACTAAACCTTTTGCTATTTGCCTGTGTGCTGCTTCAGTAAAGTGGGCTCCATCCCAATTTATTTGTTTTGTTGGATCAGAGCAAACTGTTGTACCGGGAGATCCACAAAACTTTTCATTAACATTGTAAGTTCCACCACCTCCACAACAAGCTTTCAAAAACTCAACCTTATCAGAAGTAAATCCTGCAACATTAATGTACAAATAATAAGGAACGTGTTAAAAATAATTGTACGAGAATAAATTAACGTAAACTTAATAGGAAAAGAAAATACTATCTCCACAAACCATATTGTTCTGGTGCTTGATATAAACGTTTGGCATCGTTGTAGTAGTCAAAATATACTATCTTAGCTTGAGGATATTTATGTTTTAATGTCTCTATAGAACTTTTTAGTTGCTCATTAAAGTATTCAGTAAAAGTGTTGTAAGATATCAAACATCCAAATTCATCATAGTCTTCTTTCTTCTTACTATTCACCGCAGACAATAATCCAGCATTGCAGCCTATTGGAAAGTTTCCTGGAACCGCTAGCTCTACTGCTCCTTCTTCAATTAATGCCTAGCATAGAGTTATAAATAAATCATTTACATTTATCAAAGAATATGATTTACTCAACGATATTAATACTTAACATAGTTATTCTACAAATGAAAAAATATTTAACTTTTAAAAATTGATATAACATACTGAAGTTGTATTTGTAATGGATTCGACGATTAAAGGAACTATTTCACGAAGTTCTGTAACAGTTTTAGAAATATGAGAAAAAACATCATTCCCACCAATCTCTCCCACTAGAAACAATGATTGTTTGAAGAAGCTATCGCACTCTAAGAATTCAGTAAGAAAACAAAAATATGTTAGTCATATAAAATAAAATCTATGTAAGTGACAAAAAAATATATAATATGCAAGAAGTTAGGGAAAAACCTTCTTTGCTTTTACATAAGGATGGTTTTATCTTTTTAAACCAACCAAATTGCACATTCAATGAGTTTTCTGTCGCTAGTGGTCTAACTCCACTACGATCAAAATACTTGAAGTCAAGTGCAGTTGAACCGGCATATGCAAAATTAACTCCCTTTTTTATGTCATCTTGACTTTGGGTGATATTTTTATAGGGCGGTAAAAATGGTAACCCGTATGCTTCAGCTGTAATTAAAATGATCGTGAGCTAGTGAATTTCTTGCTCAAAAATATGTCAACGTTAAGTATTATTGATGTTAATTCTATCAACTATATTAAAATACGTCAAGCCATACGGTATTATGAAAAGAGTAATGTGTTAAATTACCTATGAAATCTATGATGAGTCTCCCATTACACAATCGTCCCGATGGATGTTTGAAGTACGTTGAACCATAAGGACTATTTTTATCCATTTGTACATGGTCAAATGCGGAATTTCCGGTGTCACTTGTAGAGTCGCCAAAGTTAAATATGGCTTGGTACGGTAGAGGATTAGCATTTGAAATAATATTTCCAAAAACACCACATGCAATGGTGATACTAAAGAGAAACAAGATCTTCATGGTGCTATAAAAAGTTAGGAAAGAACTAATAATATTGATGCGTGTTTGGAAATGAGAATTATCAATGTTATATATACTTGCTCCTTTTTCTTTTTCGTAGCAATCTTTCAAATGTTAGTTGGAACTTGTTTAACTATTTTTTATTTTTGTAATGTTATGATGTCAGATCTAACTCATAATGTCCAACACATATACATCAATAGACACATATTCATTATGCCAAAAATAATATTTGTTGTCATTAGTGTTCTTATTGTTGTTGTTTCACTTTCTATTTTTTTCCTATCCATCTAAACTCTCCAAAAAAAATATCCATACACTCAAATTAGAAATCATAATAATTCTATTATATTTACTTTTGAATGCATATATACTATAGAAAGAAGAAAGTTATTGTGATGTGTAAGAATATAAGTAAATTTAAAGAAATAGGTTTAGAAAGTAACATTCAATGAAAAAAATACAATATCTATCTAAAAAACCAAAAGAGTTAATAAATCATTAAAACTTTTAATGTATTTAAAGAGCATTATTTTAGGTTATTTAGTATAAATTTCCTTTTAACATGTTGAATCAAATAACAATTTAAATTATACACAAAATGTCAAATTTGGACTTTAGCATGCCAAGTATTATTTACTTACATGTGTTCTTTTCGCGGAAGTATAATTTTTCTTCAAAACTTATTTAATATCAAATTTGAATATGTAAAATTTAATTTTGAAATTAAATTATATGTGGCAGCATTTTGATTCGTGGGCCCTGAAAACAAAGGTCATATCATTCATGTTCTTGAAGATATTTATTCCCCCGGAATTTCAAAGTTTGCGATAGTATACAAAACGTTTGAAGGAGTTGAAAATTATAATAATTAGATTCTTTAAAATACGCAAGAAAGAATTCACAAGGAGTTTCTAAGGGACGTGGAGTCATGTTGTGTGCATGTAACATGGTAGATCATTCTCCATCTTCAAGGAGTTCATTTCCACTCCAAAATCATATCAAATAAATTTCACATCCACGCACACACACATACATCGGATATAAAAATCTCATTGGTGGTGACGTCAAGTCATGTATGTAACTCAGTTGTGTTATTAATTTAATCCCTTTATTCTGCTTTTTGTTTATAATCATTGTTTGCATTTACTTCCCCGTTAGCTTATATATCAGACTCTCAATAACTATAATTTAAATTTTAACATGTAAATCTATCAACTTAGAACCCCAAAAATATATTACTCTAGTTCTGGAGTAATCTTAGTGTTCATTTGTTAAAAAGGAATAAATTAATGGAAGAGAGTTAGCATACCCAATGGGATATATTTTCATAACCTTAATATGGCGGGTCATTCAAGGAGAAAAAATTTCAACCAAAATAATAATAAAAGGATTAATTTGAATGAAGATGGGCAACAAGTTTATGTGCCTATGCAAGATGAATTTTTTAATGTTGGTCTACCTTTAAATGTTGTTGTTAGTTAAAAATATACAAGTCATGTAAGAGTCCCTCATACGCAAAGGTTTTATGCTTATTGGTTACTCCCGAGTTTTATCCCCCAAATTTAGGCTATTTACAATTACCATTAGTGGGGATGAGTTTTCGAGCATCATATGCTAATCGGTATTTTTGAATTATAATGAATCATATTTGAACAAACAATCGTGGATTTCTCCATAAATGTATGGAAACTTTAAGCCGCCTTAAGTTACCTAAAGAATATTTTAACATCTTGGAAAGCTTATGGAAGATACAAATTGTGATATGGTGATTATGATTATCTGCTAAATTACTACTTTGTTTAGTTCCATCATAAAAACTTATATCGCAACAGACCAAACATTGACCACAAAAATGGATGCTATTGTTGATGTTCTATGGGAACCAAATTATGGTATTAATATCAACATTTCAATGAACAATGACATTTTATAAAGAATGACAGAGCACCAATATTTTTGAACATTTGTATTCAAATCTCTTTCGTATTCTCTTTACTTTCCACTCCAATATACTCTAGACTTAAGAAATTTCAACTTTTTTTTAAAAAATAAAACATCACAATTCAACATCCCCCTCTATTTATATTTATCTCAACTTTAAAACTTAATTAATTCTAGGGACTGAAATTCCTAAATTTACTAAGTTTGCTGGAGAGACTGATGAACAAGCTTTGGAATATGTAGCCAAGTGCAATCCTTAATATGGATATTAAGATATTGATGATTATTTAAATTGAATTAATTTCCTCGTTATTTGAATAAAGTTATGTTCCCTTGATTTCCCACTTTACCATCAAATTCAATTTTCAATTCGAAACACCTAGAAACTATTTTTCTTAAAACAACGTATTTATAGGAGAAACTAATATTATTGTTACGTTGTGGCTAAAATACAAAATAAATGCACTAAGTAATTGATAAGTTTACCACTAGACTGATACAAAATGAAATATAGGTGCATGACTATGATCCAAAAATATAAAATAGTGCAAATGATTGCAGCAGGTCTTAACTACGATATTCTAAAGAAAATGGTTAGACTTAAACTTAAAGGTAAATCAAAATGGGCAGATAATTCCAAATTGATCTCAAAATTAAAGCTTGACAAGAAAAAATACGTGAAAAAGAACATTTTCCTCAATAGAACCTTCATGTCTAAGTGTTTAAAAATTTATTTGTTTTTTTAAAAGAATAATAATTAAATCACAACAAAAATAATTTTTAATTCAAACAATGAGAATAATTATTATTATTATTATTATATGAAGATAAATAAATCGTTTACATATATAACTACCACAAATTTAAAGGCATTTTTATTTCATTTATCGATAATGATTCAATTTAAAAATAAACTGACATTCACTACAAGAAAATTAGGGTTTTACGACACAAAAATTGCGACGGTTACCTGATAACTGTTGTAAATCTAATATAGAGACGCGTGTCACGACGGTATACACCTACCGTCCTTACATTTTTTAAAAATTATTAAATATAACGACGGTTATATAAATACCGTCCTTGAAATTAGTTCACGACGGTTTAAAAACTACCTTAAATTATATGTTACGACGGTACATTAACCGTCGCCCACCAAACCAAATAACACATGCCATGCACCATGAGAAACTATCAAAGATCACGACGGCGAACCAACCGTCGCGCCCACTTACTTAAATATTATCAAACATCACGACGGTGAACCTACTGTCGCGCACAATTATAAAAAATATTCTTCCTCAAACCAAAAAAGCTGAAAACCGTTCTTGTAAATGATAAAGAAAAAAGATTTTTTATAATCAATTTTAACAACTGATAAAAATTATTATTATATAATTTTTAATTATTTTATAAAATATTTATATATTTAAAATCGTTCTCCTATATTCAATAAAAGACAAAATACATAAACCGATTCGTATATTGTTTAAGCTGTGTTTATAATTTTCATCACACGCGGAATTTTTTTTTTCCAACTTTTTCCTCTTCCCTCTCAAAAACTCGGTGAAAAATTGGCTCCCAAACCTAGAAAAACTCAAAATTTCAACTCTTCCCTCCTAAACATAGAAATTTGCCAAATTAATTCTTTCAATTGCTTCTTCTAACTCACAAACTCAAAAATTACTAAAAATTTTACCCTAAAATCAAAATCCCTAAAATCAGAAACCCTGATGCCGGTGCCAATCATTCGATTTTCATTAGGGATCTTACGCCTATAGTTTTGTTCGTGGTGCTAAGGTTGAAACTAACCATACTGGTTGATCTAAGGGTTATGGTTTTGTTAAATTTGATGATGAGAATGAACGGAATCGCATTATGTCTAGAATGAATGGTGCTGATTATTCTACCAGACTGATGAGTGATGAGAATGAATGCTGCTACGTGGTTGTTCCTTTATTGTTGTTGGCAACAACAAGAAGAAAACCCATATGCTTTTGTGTTTCTTCAACCACCATCAACAGAGGACACCCCTGTTCTCATATTCATCACCTTCACACAGAAGCACACACCACCTGAAACAAAGGTACCATTCTCTCTCTCTCTCTCACTCTGTCTTTCTCTCCTCTTCAATTCCTTTGTATATATCAATTTCCTGACACTGTTCACTGTTTATGATTTTCATTTATTGGACCTTTGATAAAAAACTACTTAGTGATGAAATGCTATGGTGTTGTTTCAGACCTTTTGCTAGAGTTTGAGCATGTCTAAAATTAAGAGTTAAGATAAAGGGTTATTTAAAATATATAAAACTTATGTTTGGCTGTTAAATACATATAATAGTGCTAGATTGAGGCTATTAAGACTATTAGAGTCGGCTGAGAAACTTTAAATACAGGCAGCTATAAACATCTAGGAGGGGGATGGAAATTAAGCAAGGGACATCTTTTTTTAGAGGAAACAAGTGTTGCAGGCATTAAAGAAGTCTAAAATTCGCATTGAATTGCTTGACGAAATTTCCGCAAAGCTTAGTGAGGTAAATTGATTCATCTATAAATACTATACTAGAGTGTCATGTTTGTTGTTATATTTTCCAAAGGAGGAATTTCTTATAGATTCTCTCAAGTCTCAATGATTATTGTGATCTGGCTCTAATAAGATAAAGTTCGATGATATTCAAGATATGCAAATTTCTTTAAAAGTCTAGTGACCACTGGATGATAAGGAGATAGATAATCTTATGAAATCCCTCAGCACCGACAACGGGAATGAAAAGAACATACCCATCAGCTTGTCGAAAATATCCTCTTATGAGGACTTCATGGAGCATATAGATCAAAATCTTAGTGAGATTGAAAGTGAACTAGTGGTTGTTTATGTGTTTCGATTTTATTATTGGATAGTGAAGAGAGACCAAAGAATTTCATGTGGCAACAAACAACGGAACTCCTTGAAAGCATCCATGACATTAGATAGAGGTATAGAATATTTCAGTTCTATCAAACCATAATTCAGATTGTCTCATTTGAAGATTTATTTAGACATGAAAACTAATCTTGATTTGGTGTTTTTTCAAATTTCCTAACTCACAGAATCAGAAGTTCCAAGGAAGCAAAAGTGAAGATCTGATCAAATTTGTTTTGTTCAATGAAGCTTTTGCTGCCAGGTGAAAACTAATATGAGTTATAAAATAATTTGGATTGTTTTCTATAACAATCTGCTTTTAGTTCTACTATTTGGAATTCCTAACATGTAATGCCCGCAACGAAGTGTCAATTTGGTGGGAATGGGTATATTAAAATAAAGAATTTAAATCCCCTTAGAGGCAGTTGTATCAGCTTCATTTTGGTTAAATATTATTTCCCCATTCTTGATTTTTTAAAATTTAAAATATGCTCATACATATATCATTCACACTCTGTGTTTATTCATGTAGAATATTCAAAATATCTTTTGAAAATATTGTTTTATTTGAGTTTTTCAACTCTAGAAATACTGTTTCGTATTTAGGGATAATAAGAGACTTGATTCATTGTCATATAATAATATGTCAAGTAAAAGTTTGGAGTGTTTATACAATTTGGATATAACATCATTTTTTTAGTGACTAGATTGATATGTAGTTTATCACTTTGGCTCTAAAATCAAGGTGTTTTCATATGACACAATTCTTATTTTAATGAATTATGAGTCATTTGGTTGAATATTAGTTCAAACTTTTTTTAGGATTCTAACATGTCGCTCTTTAAGAATATGGAAAACATTCCAACTAAATTTTCTAAAACAAATATCCTACAAGGGTTCAAATTCTTGAATAGAGGCCATGGTGGATTCGAGTGTCCGAATTTTTGGCAACTACAATGGCCAATTTGGTTGGCGTGCAATGGCAGATTTTTGGCTTTCCACCATGATCTCTCTTATTGTATCTTGCAATATGTCCAAAACAACAATTGAAATTCTATGGATAAAGACTCTACATAAGAGCACATCATGTACTTCATTTCCAAACTAATTACATGGAATTGAAATTAATACTTAGAGAATTAGTTCTTTTGTGCCATTAGTCTTGCTTTCTATATTTATTGAAAGTGTTACATGGTTGTTACTTTCATGTTCACCAGTTTTGAGGTTGTTGAATGGCCCAACTTGTTTTTTTGTTTATGTATGTCTGACCATTTTGTGGTTATTATTATGGTGGAAACCAGTGCACTAGTCTTTCTTTGCTGCCCTTTGACTATTTTTCTCTATGATGGAAAGTATTATAATTTATTTTTATTTTCATCCCCCATTGATGTAATTTGGAATGAAACTTATTGCATCTAGGTTACAACATAAAAGATACCACTGTATCACATCAGGCCTGGTTTCTCTGCAAGAATAACGACGTTTATTGGGTAACCGAATGACCTGTTCCTGTAAGTATTTATTTACTTGATTATGTGTTGTACATGATGGTATGTTTGACAAATATAAGTACAAAATGGATTTATGTCCACCCAAATGAAATAAAGACCAGAGAGTTACTTCTGCTCAAATGCATGGATTCGCCCATATAATGAATTTCTCTGTCAGCTACTTCGATAAACTTATTAGCTAAATATCAGTTTGATTTTAGTGCCATATTGGTGTAACATAGCCTTAAATAGCAGTTTATAAAAAAATTTCCTGAGTTACACCCAACTAATAATTTTGCCACGTCATTGCCATATTGATAGTACTCACTTTGACTCCTTAAATGTAATTTTATCATCAATTAATTTCTCTATATCAATTTGATGCTTCTATTCTTAGAGTTATTGACTTCATTTTTTATGAACAAATCAATGGATCATAGCTATAGATTACAATGTGTTTTGTTTTTGTGATCGTAAAGGTTGTGTGTTATTGTCTTGGCCTTTTTCCAGTTGCTTTTAAGGATGAAGGTGGAATCATAGCACTATAGATTCATGTGTGAAGCAAGGTGGAATCATCTAGATTCAAGTGTGAAGTAAGAGGCTGCAGGATTATTTTGTTCTCTGCCACAACATGGATTCAATGTTTATGGAACTTGGCTTATTACTTTTAGGATAAGTTACTTATGTTAGGTTCTACTAGAACTTTTAGCACATTTTATTATTTATGTACAAATATGTGAGTATCATAAAACATATTTATAAGAAAATAAAAATTAAATATGAGTTTTAATATATTAATGATGTTTTATTTAGCATTTTATAGTTACATTAGATAATATATATATATATATATATATATATATATATATATATATATATATATATATATATATATATATATAATTTTTTAAAATTAATATATTTAGCGGGGGTTATAAACCTCCGTAATATATTTTAAATATTAAATGTAAAACAAATACCGACAGTTTGAAACTGTCGCAAATAATAATGAAAATAAAATTTAAAGGCATATTTACGACGGTTTCAACCGTCGGGATATCACATTCATGACAGTTTTAAACCGTCGCGAATAACAACGAAAACAAAAATCTAACTAATATTCACGACGGTTTTTAACCGTCGCCACTTCTAGTTTAAGTCAGTTACATACTGTCGTGAATTAGCGCGACGGTTGGGTGTGACGGTTTTGGCAACCGTCGCGAAACAGGTTGGGGACACACGATTCTGCGACGGTACTACAACTGTCGTAGATTGTAAATTACGGCGGTTTTAACCGTCGTAATCTGCCAAAATAACCGTCGCAATCCAATTTTTTTCTTGTAGTGATTCACCTCATAGAATACATTTGAAATTCTTCTAGTAGAGATTAAGTATAATCATATGTAAAAATCGTCAAAAATGTATTTAATAAAGTGCGCAGTTATTAGCTCTATGCTATCTTGAAAGGAGCGGGTTTTAGAGAAGGATTTGCAAAAGGTCCTTCCACTAAACCTTTTGCTATTTGCCTGTGTGCTGCTTCAGTAAAGTGGGCTCCATCCCAATTTATTTGTTTTGTTGGATCAGAGCAAACTGTTGTACCGGGAGATCCACAAAACTTTTCATTAACATTGTAAGTTCCACCACCTCCACAACAAGCTTTCAAAAACTCAACCTTATCAGAAGTAAATCCTGCAACATTAATGTACAAATAATAAGGAACGTGTTAAAAATAATTGTACGAGAATAAATTAACGTAAACTTAATAGGAAAAGAAAATACTATCTCCACAAACCATATTGTTCTGGTGCTTGATATAAACGTTTGGCATCGTTGTAGTAGTCAAAATATACTATCTTAGCTTGAGGATATTTATGTTTTAATGTCTCTATAGAACTTTTTAGTTGCTCATTAAAGTATTCAGTAAAAGTGTTGTAAGATATCAAACATCCAAATTCATCATAGTCTTCTTTCTTCTTACTATTCACCGCAGACAATAATCCAGCATTGCAGCCTATTGGAAAGTTTCCTGGAACCGCTAGCTCTACTGCTCCTTCTTCAATTAATGCCTAGCATAGAGTTATAAATAAATCATTTACATTTATCAAAGAATATGATTTACTCAACGATATTAATACTTAACATAGTTATTCTACAAATGAAAAAATATTTAACTTTTAAAAATTGATATAACATACTGAAGTTGTATTTGTAATGGATTCGACGATTAAAGGAACTATTTCACGAAGTTCTGTAACAGTTTTAGAAATATGAGAAAAAACATCATTCCCACCAATCTCTCCCACTAGAAACAATGATTGTTTGAAGAAGCTATCGCACTCTAAGAATTCAGTAAGAAAACAAAAATATGTTAGTCATATAAAATAAAATCTATGTAAGTGACAAAAAAATATATAATATGCAAGAAGTTAGGGAAAAACCTTCTTTGCTTTTACATAAGGATGGTTTTATCTTTTTAAACCAACCAAATTGCACATTCAATGAGTTTTCTGTCGCTAGTGGTCTAACTCCACTACGATCAAAATACTTGAAGTCAAGTGCAGTTGAACCGGCATATGCAAAATTAACTCCCTTTTTTATGTCATCTTGACTTTGGGTGATATTTTTATAGGGCGGTAAAAATGGTAACCCGTATGCTTCAGCTGTAATTAAAATGATCGTGAGCTAGTGAATTTCTTGCTCAAAAATATGTCAACGTTAAGTATTATTGATGTTAATTCTATCAACTATATTAAAATACGTCAAGCCATAAGGTATTATGAAAAGAGTAATGTGTTAAATTACCTATGAAATCTATGATGAGTCTCCCATTACACAATCGTCCCGATGGATGTTTGAAGTACGTTGAACCATAAGGACTATTTTTATCCATTTGTACATGGTCAAATGCGGAATTTCCGGTGTCACTTGTAGAGTCGCCAAAGTTAAATATGGCTTGGTACGGTAGAGGATTAGCATTTGAAATAATATTTCCAAAAACACCACATGCAATGGTGATACTAAAGAGAAACAAGATCTTCATGGTGCTATAAAAAGTTAGGAAAGAACTAATAATATTGATGTGTGTTTGGAAATGAGAATTATCAATGTTATATATACTTGCTCCTTTTTCTTTTTCGTAGCAATCTTTCAAATGTTAGTTGGAACTTGTTTAACTATTTTTTATTTTTGTAATGTTATGATGTCAGATCTAACTCATAATGTCCAACACATATACATCAATAGACACATATTCATTATGCCAAAAATAATATTTGTTGTCATTAGTGTTCTTATTGTTGTTGTTTCACTTTCTATTTTTTTCCTATCCATCTAAACTCTCCAAAAAAAATATCCATACACTCAAATTAGAAATCATAATAATTCTGTTATATTTACTTTTGAATGCATATATACTATAGAAAGAAGAAAGTTATTGTGATGTGTAAGAATATTAGTAAATTTAAAGAAATAGGTTTAGAAAGTAACATCCAATGAAAAAAATACAATATCTATCTAAAAAACCAAAAGAGTTAATCAATCATTAAAACTTTTAATGTATTTAAAGAGCATTATTTTAGGTTATTTAGTATAAATTTCCTTTTAACATGTTGAATCAAATAACAATTTAAATTATACACAAAATGTCAAATTTGGACTTTAGCATGCCAAGTATTATTTACTTACATGTGTTCTTTTCGCGGAAGTATAATTTTTCTTCAAAACTTATTTAATATCGAATTTGAATATGTAAAATTTAATTTTGAAATTAAATTATATGTGGCATCATTTTGATTCGTGGGCCCTGAAAACAAAGGTCATATCATTCATGTTCTTGAAGATATTTATTCCCCCGGAATTTCAAAGTTTGCGATAGTATACAAAACGTTTGAAGGAGTTGAAAATTATAATAATTAGACTCTTTAAAATACGCAAGAAAGAATTCACAAGGAGTTTCTAAGGGACGTGGAGTCATGTTGTGTGCATGTAACATGGTAGATCATTCTCCATCTTCAAGGAGTTCATTTCCACTCCAAAATCATATCAAATAAATTTCACATCCACGCACACACACATACATCGGATATAAAAATCTCATTGGTGGTGACGTCAAGTCATGTATGTAACTCAGTTGTGTTATTAATTTAATCCCTTTATTCTGCTTTTTGTTTATAATCATTGTTTGCATTTACTTCCCCGTTAGCTTATATATCAGACTCTCAATAACTATAATTTAAATTTTAACATGTAAATCTATCAACTTAGAACCCCAAAAATATATTACTCTAGTTCTGGAGTAATCTTAGTGTTCATTTGTTAAAAAGGAATAAATTAATGGAAGAGAGTTAGCATACCCAACGGGATATATTTTCATAACCTTAATATGGCGGGTCATTCAAGGAGAAAAAATTTCAACCAAAATAATAATAAAAGGATTAATTTGAATGAAGATGGGCAACAAGTTTATGTGCCTATGCAAGATGGAGTTTTTAATGTTGGTCTACCTTTAAATGTTGTTGTTAGTTAAAAATATACAAGTCATGTAAGAGTCCCTCATACGCAAAGGTTTTATGCTTATTGGTTACTCCCGAGTTTTATCCCCCAAATTTAGGCTATTTACAATTGCCATTAGTGAGGATGAGTTTTCAAGCATCATATGCTAACCGGTATTTTTGAATTATAATGAATCATATTTGAACAAGCAATCGTGGATTTCTCCATAAATGTATGGAAACTTTAAGCCACCTTAAGTTACTTAAAGAATATTTTAACATCTTGGAAAGCTTATGGAAGATACAAATTGTGATATGGTGATTACGATTATCTGCTAAATTACTACTTTGTTTAGTTCCATCATAAAAACTTATATCGCAACAGACCAAACATTGACCACAAAAATGGATGCTATTGTTGATGCTCTATGGGAACCAAATTATTGTATTAATATCAACATTTCAATGAACAATGACATTTTATAAAGAATGACAGAGCACCAATATTTTTGAACATTTGTATTCAAATCTCTTTCGTATTCTCTTTACTTTCCACTCCAATATACTCTAGACTTAAGAAATTTCAACTTTTTTTTAAAAAATAAAACATCACAATTCAACATCCCCCTCTATTTATATTTATCTCAACTTCAAAACTTAATTAATTCTAGGGACTGAAATTCCTAAATTTACTAAGTTTGCTGGAGAGACTGATGAACAAGCTTTGGAATATGTAGCCAAGTGCAATCCTTAATATGGATATTAAGATATTGATGATTACTTAAATTGAATTAATTTCCTCGTTATTTGAATAAAGTTATGTTCCCTTGATTTCCCACTTTACCATCAAATTCAATTTTCAATTCGAAACACCTAGAAACTATTTTTCTAAAAAAAACGTATTTATAGGAGAAACTAATATTATTGTTACGTTGTGGCTAAAATACAAAATAAATGCACTAAGTAATTGATAATTTTACCACTAGACTGATACAAAATGAAATATAGGTGCATGACTATGATCCAAAAATATAAACTAGTGCAAATGATTGCAGCAGGTCTTAACTACGATATTCTAAAGAAAATGGTTAGACTTAAACTTAAAGATAAATCAAAATGGGCAGATAATTCCAAATTGATCTCAAAATTAAAGCTTGACAAGAAAAAATACGTGAAAAAGAACATTTTCCTCAATAGAACCTTCATGTCTAAGTGTTTAAAATTTATTTGTTTTTTTAAAAGAATAATAATTAAATCACAACAAAAATAATTTTTAATTCAAACAATGAGAATAATTATTATTATTATATGAAGATAAATAAATCGTTTACATATATAACTACCACAAATTTAAAGGCATTTTTATTTCATTTATCGATAATGATTCAATTTAAAAATAAACTGACATTCACCTCATAGAATACATTTGAAATTCTTCTAGTAGAGATTAAGTATAATCATATGTAAAAATCGTCAAAAAATGTATTTAATAAAGTGCGCAGTTATTAGCTCTATGCTGTCTTGAAAGGAGCGGGTTTTAGAGAAGGATTTGCAAAAGGTCCTTCCACTAAACCTTTTGCTATTTGCCTGTGTGCTGCTTCAGTAAAGTGGGCTCCATCCCAATTTATTTGTTTTGTTGGATCAGAGCAAACTGTTGTACCGGGAGATCCACAAAACTTTTCATTAACATTGTAAGTTCCACCACCTCCACAACAAGCTTTCAAAAACTCAACCTTATCAGAAGTAAATCCTGCAACATTAATGTACAAATAATAAGGAACGTGTTAAAAATAATTGTACGAGAATAAATTAACGTAAACTTAATAGGAAAAGAAAATACTATCTCCACAAACCATATTGTTCTGGTGCTTGATATAAACGTTTGGCATCGTTGTAGTAGTCAAAATATACTATCTTAGCTTGAGGATGTTTATGTTTTAATGTCTCTATAGAACTTTTTAGTTGCTCATTAAAGTATTCAGTAAAAGTGTTGTAAGATATCAAACATCCAAATTCATCATAGTCTTCTTTCTTCTTACTATTCACCGCAGACAATAATCCAGCATTGCAGCCTATTGGAAAGTTTCCTGGAACCGCTAGCTCTACTGCTCCTTCTTCAATTAATGCCTAGCATAGAGTTATAAATAAATCATTTACATTTATCAAAGAATATGATTTACTCAACGATATTAATACTTAACATAGTTATTCTACAAATGAAAAAATATTTAACTTTTAAAAATTGATATAACATACTGAAGTTGTATTTGTAATGGATTCGACGATTAAAGGAACTATTTCACGAAGTTCTGTAACAGTTTTAGAAATATGAGAAAAAACATCATTCCCACCAATCTCTCCCACTAGAAACAATGATTGTTTGAAGAAGCTATCGCACTCTAAGAATTCAGTAAGAAAACAAAAATATGTTAGTCATATAAAATAAAATCTATGTAAGTGACAAAAAAATATATAATATGCAAGAAGTTAGGGAAAAACCTTCTTTGCTTTTACATAAGGATGGTTTTATCTTTTTAAACCAACCAAATTGCACATTCAATGAGTTTTCTGTCGCTAGTGGTCTAACTCCACTACGATCAAAATACTTGAAGTCAAGTGCAGTTGAACCGGCATATGCAAAATTAACTCCCTTTTTTATGTCATCTTGACTTTGGGTGATATTTTTATAGGGCGGTAAAAATGGTAACCCGTATGCTTCAGCTGTAATTAAAATGATCGTGAGCTAGTGAATCTCTTGCTCAAAAATATGTCAACGTTAAGTATTATTGATGTTAATTCTATCAACTATATTAAAATACGTCAAGCCATAAGGTATTATGAAAAGAGTAATGTGTTAAATTACCTATGAAATCTATGATGAGTCTCCCATTACACAATCGTCCCGATGGATGTTTGAAGTACGTTGAACCATAAGGACTATTTTTATCCATTTGTACATGGTCAAATGCGGAATTTCCGGTGTCACTTGTAGAGTCGCCAAAGTTAAATATGGCTTGGTACGGTAGAGGATTAGCATTTGAAATAATATTTCCAAAAACACCACATGCAATGGTGATACTAAAGAGAAACAAGATCTTCATGGTGCTATAAAAAGTTAGGAAAGAACTAATAATATTGATGTGTGTTTGGAAATGAGAATTATCAATGTTATATATACTTGCTCCTTTTTCTTTTTCGTATCAATCTTTCAAATGTTAGTTGGAACTTGTTTAACTATTTTTTATTTTTGTAATGTTATGATGTCAGATCTAACTGATAATGTCCAACACATATACATCAATAGACACATATTCATTATGCCAAAAATAATATTTGTTGTCATTAGTGTTGTTATTGTTGTTGTTTCACTTTCTATTTTTTTCCTATCCATACACTCAAATTAGGAATCATAATAATTCTGTTATATTTACTTTTGAATGCATATATACTATAGAAAGAAGAAAGTTATTGTGATGTGTAAGAATATTAGTAAATTTAAAGAAATAGGTTTAGAAAGTAACATCCAATGAAAAAAATACAATATCTATCTAAAAAACCAAAAGAGTTAATAAATCATTAAAACTTTTAATGTATTTAAAGAGCATTATTTTAGGTTATTTATTATAAATTTCCTTTTAACATGTTGAATCAAATAACAATTTAAATTATACACAAAATGTCAAATTTGGACTTTAGCATGCCAAGTATTATTTACTTACATGTGTTCTTTTCGCGGAAGTATAATTTTTCTTCAAAACTTATTTAATATCGAATTTGAATATGTAATATTTAAATTTGAAATTAAATTATATGTGGCAGCATTTTGATTTGTGGGCCCGGAAAACAAAGGTCATACCATTCATGTTCTTGAAGATATTTATTCCCCCGAAATTTCAAAGCTTGCGTTAGTATACAAAACGTTTGAAGGAGTTGAAAATTATAATAATTAGATTCTTTAAAATACGCAATAAAGAATTCAAAAGGAGTTTCTAAGGGACGTGGAGTCATGTTGTGTGCATGTAACATGGTAGATCATTCTCCATCTTCAAGGAGTTCATTTCCACTCCAAAATCATATCAAATAAATTTCACATCCACGCACACACACATACATCGGATATAAAAATCTCATTCGTGGTGACGTCAAGTCATGTATGTAACTCAGTTGTGTTATTAATTTAATCCCTTTATTCTTGCTTTTTGTTTCTTATCACTGTTTGCATTTAATTCCCCGTTAGCTTATATATTAGACTCTCAATAACTATAATTTATATTTTAACATGTAAACCTATCAACTTAGAACCCCAAAAATATATTACTCTAGTTCTGGAGTAATCTTCGTGTTCATTTGTTAAAAAGGAATAAATTAATGGAAGAGAGTTAGCATACCCAATGGGATATATTTTAATAAACTTAATATGGCGGATCATTCAAGGAGAAAAAATTTCAACCAAAATAAAAATAAAAGGATTAATTTGAATGAAGATGGGCAACAAATTTATGTGCCTATGCAAGATGGAGTTTTTAATGTTGGTCTACCTTTCAATGTTGTTGATAGTTAAAATTATACAAGTCATGTAAGAGTCCCTCATACGCAAAGGTTTTATGCTTATTGGTTACTCCCGAGTTTTATCCCCCAAATTTAGGCTATTTACAATTGCCATTAGTGGGGATGAGTTTTCGAGCATCATATGCTAACCGGTATTTTTGAATTATAATGAATCATATTTGAACAAGCAATCGTGGATTTCTCCATAAATGTATGGAAACTTTAAGCCGCCTTAAGTTACTTATAGAATATTTTAACATCTTGGAAAGCTTATGGAAGATACAAATTGTGATATGGTGATTACAATTATCTGCTAAATTACTACTTTATTTAGTTCCATCATAAAAACTTATATCGCAACAGACCAAACATTGACCACAAAAATGGATGCTATTTTTGATGCTTTATGGGAACCAAATTATGGTATTAATATCAACATTTCAATGAACAATGACATTTTATAAAGAATGAAAGAGCACCAATATTTTTGAACATTTGTATTCAAATCTCTTTCGTATTCTCTTTACTTTCCACTCCAATATACTCTAGACTTAAGAAATTTCAACTTTTTTTAAAAAAATAAAACATCACAATTCAACATCCCCCTCTAATTATATTTATCTCAACTTCAAAACTTAATTAATTCTAGGGACTGAAATTCCTAAATTTACTAAGTTTGCTGAGAGAGACTGATGAACAAGCTTTGGAATATGTAGCCAAGGGCAATCTTTATTATGGATATTAAGATATTGATGATTATTTAAATTGAATTAATTTCCTCGTTATTTGAATAAAGTTATGTTCCCTTGATTTCCCACTTTACCATTAAATTCAATTTTCAATTCGAAACACTTAGAAACTATTTTTCTAAAAAAAAAACGTATTTATAGGAGAAACTAATATTAATGTTACGTTGTGGCTAAAATACAAAATAAATGCACTAAGTAATTGATAATTATACCACTAGACGGATACAAAATGAAATATAGGTGAATGACTATGATCCAAAAGTATAAACTAGTGCAAATGATTGCAGCAGGTCTTAACTACGACATTCTAAAGAAAATGGTTAGACTTAAACTTAAAGGTAAATCAAAATGGGCAGATAATTCCAAATTGATCTCAAAATTAAAGCTTGACAAGAAAAAATACATGAAAAAGAACATTTTCCTCAATAGAACCTTCAGGTCTAAGTGTTTAAAAATTTATTTACTTTTTTAAAAGAATAATAATTAAATTACAACAAAAATAATTTTTATTTCAAACAATGAGAATAATTATTATTATATGAAGATAAATAAATCGTTTACATATATAACTACCACAAATTTAAAGGCATTTTTATTTCATTTATCGATAATGATTCAATTTAAAAATAAACTGACATTCACCTCATAGAATACATTTAAAATTCTTCTAGTAGAGATTAAGTATAAGCATATGAAAAAATCGTCAAAAAATGTATTTAATAAAGTGCGCAGTTATTAGCTCTATGCTATCTTGAAAGGAGCGGGTTTTAGAGAAGGATTTGCAAAAGGTCCTTCCACTAAACCTTTTGCTATTTGCCTGTGTGCTGCTTCAGTAAAGTGGGCTCCATCCCAATTTATTTGTTTTGTTGGATCAGAGCAAACTGTTGTACCGGGAGATCCACAAAACTTTTCATTAACATTGTAAGTTCCACCACCTCCACAACAAGCTTTCAAAAACTCAACCTTATCAGAAGTAAATCCTGCAACATTAATGTACAAATAATAAGGAACGTGTTAAAAATAATTGTACGAGAATAAATTAACGTAAACTTAATAGGAAAAGAAAATACTATCTCCATAAACCATATTGTTCTGGTGCTTGATATAAACGTTTGGCATCGTTGTAGTAGTCAAAATATACTATCTTAGCTTGAGGATGTTTCTGTTTTAATGTCTCTATAGAACTTTTTAGTTGCTCATTAAAGTATTCAGTAAAAGTGTTGTAAGATATCAAACATCCAAATTCATCATAGTCTTCTTTCTTCTTACTATTCACCGCAGACAATAATCCAGCATTGCAGCCTATTGGAAAGTTTCCTGGAACCGCTAGCTCTACCGCTCCTTCTTCAATTAATGCCTAGCATAGAGTTATAAATAAATCATTTACATTTATCAAAGAATATGATTTACTCAACGATATTAATACTTAACATAGTTATTCTACAAATGAAAAAATATTTAACTTTTAAAAACTGATATAACATACTGAAGTTGTATTTGTAATGGATTCGACGATTAAAGGAACTATTTCACGAAGTTCTGTAACAGTTTTAGAAATATGAGAAAAAACATCATTCCCACCAATCTCTCCCACTAGAAACAATGATTGTTTGAAGAAGCTATCGCACTCTAAGAATTCAGTAAGAAAACAAAAATATGTTAGTCATATAAAATAAAATCTATGTAAGTGACAAAAAAAATATATAATATGCAAGAAGTTAGGGAAAAACCTTCTTTGCTTTTACACAAGGATGGTTTTATCTTTTTAAACCAACCAAACTGCACATTCATGAGTTTTCTGTCGCTAGTGGTCTAACTCCACTACGATCAAAATACTTGAAGTCAAGTGCAGTTGAACCGGCATATGAAAAATTAACTCCCTTTTTTATGTCTTCTTGACTTTGGGTGATATTTTTATAGGGCGGTAAAAATGGTAACCCGTATGCTTCAGCTGTAATTAAAATGATCATGAGCTAGTGAATTTCTCGCTAAAAAATATGTCAACGTTAAGTATTATTGATGTTAATTCTATCAACTATATTAAAATACGTCAAGCCATAAGGTATTATGAAAAGAGTAATGTGTTAAATTACCTATGAAATCTATGATTAGTCTCCCATTACACAATCGTCCCGATGGATGTTTGAAGTACGTTGAACCATAAGGACTATTTTTATCCATTGGTACATGGTCAAATGCGGAATTTCCGGTGTCACTTGTAGAGTCGCCAAAGTTAAATATGGCTTGGTACGGTAGAGGATTAGCATTTGAAATAATATTTCCAAAAACACCACATGCAATGGTGATACTAAAGAGAAACAATATCTTCATGGTGCTATAAAAAGTTAGGAAAGGACTAATAATATTGATGTGTGTTTGGAAATGAGAATTATCAATGTTATATATACTTGCTCCTTTTTCTTTTTCGTATCAATCTTTCAAATGTTAGTTGGAACTTGATTAACTATTTTTTATTTACTTACATGTGTTCTTTTCGCGGAAGTATAATTTTTCTTCAAAACTTATTTAATATCGAACTTGAATATGTAAAATTTAATTTTGAAATTAAATTATATGTGGCAGCATTTTGATTCGTGGGCCCCGAAAACAAAGGTCATATCATTCATGTTCTTGAAGATATTTATTCCCCCGGAATTTCAAAGTTTGCGTTAGTATACAAAACGTTTGAAGGAGTTGAAAATTATAATAATTAGATTCTTTAAAATACGCAAGAATGAATTCACAAGGAGTTTCTAAGGGACGTGGAGTCATGTTGTGTGCATGTAACATGGTAGATCGTTCTCCATCTTCAAGGAGTTCATTTCCACTCCAAAATCATATCAAATAAATTTCACATCCACGCACACACACATACATCGGATATAAAAATATCATTGGTGGTGACGTCAAGTCATGTATGTAACTCAGTTGTGTTATTAATTTAATCCCTTCATTCTGCTTTTTGTTTCTTATCACTGTTTGCATTTAATTCCCCGTTAGCTTATATGTCAGACTCTCAATAACAATAATTTAAATTTTAACATGTAAACCTATCAACTTAGAACCCCAAAAATATATTACTCTAGTTCTGGAGTAATCTTCGTGTTCATTTGTTAAAAAGGAATAAATTAATGGAAGAGAGTTAGCATACCCAATGGGATATATTTTCATAACCTTAATATGGCGGGTCATTCAAGGAGAAAAAATTTCAACCAAAATAATAATAAAAGGATTAATTTGAATGAAGATGGGCAACAAGATTATGTGCCTATGCAAGATGGAGTTTTTAATGTTGGTCTACCTTTCAATGTTGTTGTTAGTTAAAAATATACAAGTCATGTAAGAGTCCCTCATACGCAAAGGTTTTATGCTTATTGGTTACTCCCGAGTTTTATCCCCCAAATTTAGGCTATTTACAATTGCCATTAGTGGGGATGAATTTTCGAGCATCATATGCTAATCGGTATTTTTGAATTATAATGAATCATATTTGAACAAGCAATCGTGGATTTCTCCATAAATGTATGGAAACTTTAAGCCGCCTTAAGTTACTTATAGAATATTTTAACATCTTGGAAAGCTTATGGAATATACAAATTGTGATATGGTGATTACGATTATCTTCTAAATTACTACTTTGTTTAGTTCCATCATAAAAACTTATATCGCAACAGACCAAACATTGACCACAAAATGGATGCTATTGTTGATGCTCTATGGGAACCAAATTATGGTATTAATATCAACATTTCAATGAACAATGACATTTTATAAAGAATGACAGAGCACCAATATTTTTGAACATTTGTATTCAAATCTCTTTCGTATTCTCTTTACTTTACACTCCAATATACTCTAGACTTAAGAAATTTCAACTTTTTTTAAAAAAATTAAACATCACAATTCAACATTGTAATACCCCGTATTAAATTAAATGCTCTAATGTTATTAACTGACATTGAGGTTTCACTAATTGGTACATTAGAGATACTTAGGACATTTAAGTTAGAAGTGCTAACTTAAGAATATAGTCTTATATTCTTTCCTCTTTTGCTTTTCTTCTTCATTGCAACATAAACAAGGTTCTAGAGAGAAGAAGTAGAGAGAAGGAAGAGCAAGAAGAGAAAAGAGGAAAAGCTTGGATCTCCACCATTTCTCCGCCGAATCAACTCATCTTCATCATCAACGACTTGTAATCGAGGTGGGTTCTAGTTAGAAACTTATAGTTTTGATTTATGGGTGAAATCATAAGTTGAGAAATTGGGGTTTTTGGTAAGAATCTTAGGGTTTGACTCAATCTAAGAGATTGATGTTTGTTGTTGCTAATAAATCCTGAGTAGAGGCCATATATGTTGTTCTATGCTTTTGTATGAATCTGGAACAGGTTTGAGTATGGAGATGGTTGGATTAAACCATGGGAAAAGCAAGAAAACAGATCTGGAACTTCTGATTTCGCGCGCTTCGTGGCGCGAACGATAGGTGGCGGCGCGAACCATGTAGAAGGATTATGGGGTTTGGTTCTGTTAACAGTACGCGGCGCGTACAAGGCTTCGCGGCGTGAACACTGCGAGTTTTCTGTGAGGTTTGCCACTGCCTGAGGTTGGCGGCGCGAACTAAAGCCTTTTCTTAACAAATTTTAGTTGAATGAGATAAAACTGTTTCGATCATAACTTTTGAACCATAACTCTGTTTTAATCACCGTTCGAAGTGGTAGGAAGCTAGAAGCGTGTACTTTCTAGTGGTGTAGCTTTTGGGATCGAAAGAAGAATTATTTAATCGGGAATCGGGAAAAATAGTTGATTCCTCGAGTTGTTTTATCGTTCGGAATCATGTGAACGGTATACTTTTAGCACATTGATTAATTGCTATATAGTTGTGATAACTTGCCATTTGTTTACAGGGAAATGATGAAAATTGTTGGTTGCCTTTGGTGTAACCTAGTATATTGTATTTGTTTGGGTGAATCCTATTGCAGGAGGATTGGTATACTTCATCGTATACAGATATGTATCGAGAGGTTCGAACAACTACATGGGTTATACGAATAAGAGATTAAGTGAGGAAAACTAGGATTTGTTAGGTTATGTAGCTTAACAAAGAGTACCTAGGATGAACATTATGTGGAACATACGTGTATTTAGAATCTTATGAGGAAAGGCTAACAGGCCTAGTGACTTGCGTGAGCGATCACCAATGTATGAAGGGCTAACAGGCCTAGTGGTTTGCGTGAGCGATCACCATTGTATGATGTATTAATCGGAACCATTGTATTTCTTTATTTCTTTTTTCCCTTTGAATGTAAAAGAGGCATTCTATGTGCAGAGAGGCACTGTGCAGAGAGGCACTAATAATCTTGGCAGGTTTGATTCCCGCTTTTGTGTACGAATGGAACCTAAGGGTAGAGACTTGTGATGGTGTACGGGCCATGTGAAGTGACGATTCATGGGGGAAGGCTCATGAATCCGAATCCATTTCGTATGTCAAGATTTTCCAAAGGATCCATGACTCGTGCCACCTCCTAGACGTAGAAGGGGACGGGAATAGAGGGATGCCTTGGTATTGGTTTCCGATTAGTAATCTTGTGTTTGAGTTGTTGAACTCTAAGTATGATTCCATATAATGTTAGTGTGTGAACTCAAGGTCTAGTTCCTTGTCTTGATTTGAGAGTGATAGGCTAGAACCTTGTAAAGCCGAGAGGACCCATAAGATAGGGAACTCACTGAGATTATTTTATCTCACCCCATTATATATTGATTTCAGGTACTTCAGTTTCCGCTAAGGGTAAGGAGAAGACAGTTGACTTCCTTATGCTTCTTTTTATTTTGGGCATGGCGAAGCTTCCGTTGTGGAGTTCCTTTGAGATCATTGTTTGATCTAGTTCTTAGAAATTTCATTTTGAACATCTTGTATGTATTATGCCATTGTGTAGAACTTTTGTATTAGGGCATTAATATGTATAATGTGTTGACTAGGAACTTATTGGTATTTCAGTACCAAATACTTGGATTCATGTATATTTATATGATTTGATGCATGTAATTCTATATGGGTGTTACAGTTGGTATCAGAGCAGGTCGTATCCGCGACCTTGCCATGAGATATTATAAGTGTTTCTTCTGTCCAAGATGTGTTGTGTTCCCATGATTTTTGTTGTGTTATGACTATGGTATTGAGCCTGATCAACTTAATCCCATTTTTATGACATCCAGGAACATGGTGGACGGACGCAGGACTCGTGGTTGACCCCCACACTCAACCCCCACAAGTGAATCAACTGAATGGCGGTGAGAATATTCCGTGGCCCCAGTTCATGCAACAGATGCAACAGCAGCAGAATCAGTTCATGCTGCAGATGATGCAACAGATGAATGGCGGTCATAATGTTCCAGTGGTTGTACCCGAAGCTGCAGGTGCGACTTATAAGGATTTCATTCGCATGAATCCTCCAGAATTTCATGGCGGATTAGATCCTATTAAGGCACGCGAGTGGGTGGCCAATGTGGAAGGGATCTTTGAGATCGTGCATTGTAGTGAAGAGGACAAGGTGGTGTTGCTTCTCATTCGCTAAAAGGTCCAGCTATAAGTTGGTGGAAGAGTGCTTCTGCGTTGATGACTATTCAAGAAGTACCTAAGGAGTGGGTTAATTTCAAGACCACTTTTATGGAGAAATATTTTCCTAGTTCCCTGAGGACTAAAAAGGAATTGGAGTTCCAACAGTTAAGGCAGGAGAATATGTCGGTGGCTACTTATGCTGAGAAGTTTGAAATTCTGGCTGCTTATTCTAGGCAGGCCGGGTATGCTCCTGGTGAGAGTTGGAAGGTGGACCAATTTCTATTTGTTTTAAGGGCTGAGATTTCGCATAGTGTGTCCTAGAGGGAGTTCACTACCTATACGGAGTTGTTGTGACAATGTTATGTGGCTGAGACCAGTTTGAAGAAAGTTCAAGCTGAGGAAGATTTGAAGAAGAATCAAAATGAGAGAGGAAGGCCAAGCCAACAGTTTCGGCCTAGGTCACAAGTTTTCTAAGGGAAAAAATGTAAGGTTCTCGGTTTAGTGCACCTCCGGTGTGTCGTGGTTGTGGTAAGAATCACCTTGGAAGGTGTAACCTTAAAAATGGTGAAATGTTTTTATTATTGACAAGAAAGGCATGTGGTGAGGAATTGTCCTCAGAATAGGAATCAAATGCAAGGAAGAGGTACTGGTCGAGTGTATACCTTGGATGAGATAGTCGAGACACCGTGGTGTGTGAGAATTGTGTTTTATCTGTGGGTGGTAGAAATTCCAAATTGATCTTAATTGTTTACCACTTAAGAAAGTAGGTGTTGTTTTGGGAATAGATAGGCCTTCTACTAATTCGGTATTCATTGGGTGTGAAGAGAAAATAATCATTATTCCATCTGAAGAAGTTACTCCGAAAGATGTTTTGACTACTATTCTGGACGGTACGGTAGGTATGATTAATTTCTTGTTTGGGAAAGAGGAGTTTGTTCTGTTGGTTCTCACTGAGGAGACGAGTGACAAATTCGAGATTTCACAATTGCTGTTAGTGATTTCCCTGATGTTTTTCCCGAGTGTCATACCCCAATTTTTGACCTAAGATACCACCTCATATCATTGCATATGCATCATCTGCATCTCTAACAAATTGCATAGCTTGTGTTTGTTATTTGTGACTCAGCAGGATTTAATCAAGAAATCACTCATCAGTACAAGTACAAATCAATTAGGGTTTTGTTCTCCCTTCATTTCAAATGAATCATCTTCATCAACAATCAACATTTGGTCCTCAGAGATTCATTTCAACAAGCTCAAAGGCTCTGAATCAACCAAATTAGGGTTTTGACTGAAGATAGCATACTCCTGACTTTTGCTCAGGATTTGATCTAATGACTTGGGACATGACCTCAAGACCCCAAGTGCATCATTTTGACCTAATCCATTGGCTCATAACATCTCCTACACAAGGATTGATCAACAGAGAAATTTCAGAACATCAGATTAGGGTTTTGGAACTATCAGGGACTAAAATCAGGGATCACATTTGGGAAACCCTAAAAATCCCCAGGGAGTCAATCAAAGGTTTCAATCATCTTCAAATAATCCCTATGACAACATCCAATGGAAATTACATCTCAATTCAAGATCCACAGTCATCAATTTCATCTGGTCGACAATTAGGGTTTTTGACCTAATTCACTGAATAACTGACTTTTTAATCAGGACATGGTGTCACAACTCAAACCATGGCTCAATATCCTCTAATGCTTCAATATGATCCATTCATACCATTCATATGGTGAGGATAGCCTGTTTCATTTGAAATCTCCAGAAACGCGATTCGTCTGAAAAAGTCAACTGTACAAGATCACCATTGACTTTTGGGGAATTTTGGTCAACCATGACTTTTGAAGTTTTGAATCATCAATATATGATATATGAAGTCATTTGATCAAGAAAAATCAAGAAAATCAATCAAGAATCAAAAAGTCAAAAGTTTGACTTTTCATACTTAGAAAAATTTCTAAGTGTTTTTCATGGTTTTTTCCAAACTTTGAAAGGGAATTTCTCAAAATTTCACCTACAAACTGAAAAAAACTTCCAACATGAAAGTTGTAGATTTTGATCCAATGAACAACTTTGACACATATAATTTTTTTTCATAAGATCAACCATTTAAGAGATATGGAGCTTCAAAGTTGGTACTTTTTGAAAACTTCACTTAAAATCTCACTTTCTTCAAAGTTCATGGAACTTTTCACCCATTTCCTTAAGAGACTTGAGGAAGCTTTCAACTAGGCTTTTGAAGTATGTAACATGAGGTTTCCAAAATGTCAAAGAGCATGAAAAAATATGGAGTGTAGCCATGGTTTTGAATTTTGACATTAGTGAACTTTTCACTTGAAATTTCAAGTCATTTTGCCAAAGTTATGAACCATTTTGCCAAATGATCCAAGTAATGATTCATAGAAGCAATAATTGAGAGATATTTTCTGATATGAGATCAGAATGGAAGAGGATAAGAAGCTTGGGATTTAACCATGGTTTAGTAACTTTTAACCACATGCATTAAATGTAAAAGATTCCTTTCTATCCCTTAAGCCAAATCATCAAACTTTGAAGCAAGTTGCAAAGCTCTGAGTGCAGACTCTTTGGCCTATAAATAGAGGTCCAAACTCCATTCAAAATCACACCAAAGTCACACAAATTATAGGCTTTCTCTTTCTTTCTTAGAATGCAAGTTTCTTAAGTTTCAAAGAGGTAAAATGCTCAACCTCTAAACCTTTGAATTTCTGACCAAAGTGATGCTTCCCACAAACCACAAACATCATATGGGATGTGTTTGATCCACTCACACACTCCAAAAACATCTCAAACTCAAAATCACTACCTCACTTCTCAAATATGCATAATCTAAGCCTTATCATGCCAAAATCCATTCAAGATCATTTCTGTCCAAAATAACACTTCCAACACCTCACATATATCACATATGAACTATCCAAACACTCACATATGATCTGTAACCTCATAATCTTCAGATTCGATTCACACTCCAAGGTTATGCAGATCGGGTACCACAGCTTAGCACAGATGAATTCATATGGTTCCAAGCATCCAGACACCTTCCATAATCATCATTGAAGCTATTCAGATTGATACAAAGCATCTGTAACATCTCCAGATCAAAATCCAATTCTCAGTTTGGCCGTTTTTTAGGTAAGTGCACTTGAACTTCAAACTCATACTTGCACGCATCATAAATGAAATATGAGCATACCATCTTGTTTCTGCACCTATGAGGATCATTAACCCTCAATCAATTGCATCATAACATGATCATACACGATTTCACATTGAATTTCAGTTCTAGGGTTCTTCGTGTTCATCAGAAAATTGATAGCCTTAGAGTGAAAATAAATGAAATTAAATGATACCATTGTGTTCCTCGTCCAAAACCGAGCAAGATAGACTATCTACTTGATCAAAACAATCCAGTTTCAAAGATTTTCAAAAATCAGTTGAAGGTGTGTTCTTGGCGCCATTTTTGTTTCAGAAATTTCAAATCCAAGTTTTAAAATATAATCAGTTTGATGCGTGTTATTAACAAGCCACAAGCGTGGCTCAGTTGGTTGTGTGTTTTGGCTGGTGAGAGAGAGGGCGTGGGTTCAAACCCTGGCAGGACCAAAAGTTTATTTTTTGCCACTTTTCTCATTCATTTTCTTAACAACTTCACTTAATTAATTAACATAGCAAATTAACTCATTTTAACTTCATTTTTTGCATACTCTTTGTTTAATATACATATTTTATGAATACCAAAAAAATCATCAAAAAAAGATTTATTTAATACATTTTTAAATAGGTTTAAAATGACACATTTTTAAGTGTTTTTAAATACTTTAAATATTGTTTTTCATTTAATTTTCAAACCTAATCACTTGTCAATATTTTTGTGATCAAACCCTAATCACTTAGGTCTTAATTAAGTATTAAAATTTGATTTTTACTTAATTAAGTTGACTTTTGTCAAATTCAAATCATTTTAAGACGAGCGATCGCGATTCGTTTCAAAAAAACGATAAACCATTTCTTTTTGAAACTTTTGATTAAATCTTTTAATTGATCAATTGATTTTCAAAACGATGTGGGGCCTCTCGAATATTAGAGAGTATAAGACCCACTCCTTTTTCTTTATACAGTTTTTCTTTGTACATAAAACTTCTTTCAAAAACAATAAAACTTCTTCAAAATAAAACTTTTTCAAACAATTTTCAAATCATTTTCAAAACAACAAAACTTCAAAACTTTTCAAAAATATCGCCACGGGCCTCCACGTAGGTATAAGTCCCAAGCCCTTTTGTACATACCCATTCCAGTACATGAAATTAGGTATTTCATTGTACGCCTTTTGTACATATCTCAATCAATCTGTTTTTTCAACTTTGAATAACAAACCAAAAATGAAGGTTTCTTTAAATCTTCCCAAAAATACCATGGGCCTCCATGTAGGTATAAGTCCCGAGCCTTTGTAAATACCTGTTTACATAACTTTGAATAAACTCAAGTGGGCCTCTCCCCGAGTATGAGTCCCGAGCCCTGTATATACAAATGGAGCATGCTTACAGGTATATTTCCTTCATAAACTCCATTATATACACACACTTTGTCATATATATAATTGTTCATACCTGTTCATGTTTGTTCATACTTGTTCATGTTTGTTCATATGTGTGATATGTGTGCTTGTTCAACTTAGTACAACACTAGGTTCCCCATAGCCTCCTATTGGGCTTCGTGCAAAGAATCTCCCTAGTTTAGGTTAGGACATAGAGTATGGTTTCCCGGTGAAATCGCTCTAAGAGCTCAAACCAACTATACCATGCCTCCCCTTGGGCTTTGTACAAACGAGTGACCCTCCCATAGCCTCCTCTTGGGCTTACAATGCAAGGACCCTCGATTGTCCCTCCCATAGCCTCCTCTTGGGCTTACAATGCAAGGACCCTCGGATAGCCTCCTCTTGGGCTTCGTACAAGGACCCACGGGCTTCTTATAAGCATCCCCCAATATCCAAATCAAATACCCTAGGAGATTAGACATTTTTCATCTCTATGCTAGGAGTATCTCTTATATATCATCACAAACAATCAATCAATCAAACTTTTTTGCCACAAGTCTGGCTAATCAATCAAACTTTTTTGCCACAAGGCTGGCTAATCAATCAAACCGTTTTGCCACCGTACTGGCTGATTAATCAAAGTTTTTGTCACAAGGCTGACTTCATTGAAACTTTTGCCACAAGGCTGGCTGATTAATCAAAACTTTTTGTCACAAGGCTGACTTCATTGAAAGTTTTTGCCACAAGGCTGGTTAAACAAACAAACATCAAATAGATGTATGTGATGATATAGATTAGATACATCTAGCATTTAGACGACATTTGTCTATTTTCCTTTGCTTCCACTAGCATAAGTGGGAACTACGATTGCTCTGACTTTCTCAACATCCCTTTGAGAATACGTAGGCACAAGGTCGTATCCTTGGCGAGCAAAACTTCTCTCTCAAACCACTCAAACCTTAGCACCCGTAGACCCCGAGCTACAGATGCTCTGATTCCCTCTAGGGGATATGTATGCAGAGGATCGCGATGATCTTTGCGAGCATAATCAAACAAACACCTTAGGTCCCACCTCTTTCTCACAAGAACCTCCACCACAACAAGAATGGAATAAACAAAACAAAGAAACCTATAGAGTACTATAGATACGTTGGGTGCTAATACCTTCCCTTCGTATAACCAACCCTCTTACCCAAGATCTCTCCCCACTTTTAAGGTTATTGCAGCTTTTTTCCTTTTCCTCTTTTGGAAACAATAAAAAGTTTGGTCGGTACAAAAGAAAAATCATTTTTTTTGAGCACTCGAGCCCAAAGAAGGCATCAGGTGTCTCATCCACAAAAAAGAGGAACAAACGATTTTTCGCCCGCAACAGAAAAATGGCGACTTCACTGGGGATCCATCTTTTTTATTGTTTCCAAAGAAAGGGTTATTTCTATTTGTTATGTTTTTATTTTATTCTTGTTACATGTGTGGTTCCTTGGTTCTGTTACTTGTGTGATTCTGTTACAAGTGATACATTATGGACAAATCCTAACCCGGATTAAGTACACATAAGAATTAGGTGGAGGGTATAGTCATGTATGGCATACAAGGAGTTCAGTCCTTAAAAAGTCAGCATGAGAATCCTTCCGCTCACTGGAGGTTCCTTGTTTGTAGTATATGTTTAGCAAGTTCAGTTGCGAAGACATTATTGCTTTCATTGAACTGTAGAAGCTGAGTTGGCTGTAGAACCCCAACCCATCCTGGCCTTATTAGGACGTGGTGCAGAAACGATCCAGGTGAAGACTTGGATAGTTGTCATGCGGAGAACCACACTCAGACGAGTTTTTCTTGAGAATATTTCTAGCTCACAAGTTCAGTTGTGCAAGCCGGTAATATCCGAAAGAAAAATGTAGACTCTGACGTATCAGTAGAACATGTTTTGCAGGTGATAAACCCTAGTACTATCCCATGTTTGGTTCTCTGACCTCATGCTCGTGACGCTGGACCTTTGAACCTATGTGTACCATGTTTGTGTTACCATGTTTGTAGAGTTATGTTTGAATTACCATGTTTGCTTTACCATGTTTGAATATGTGGCATCCACGCATCCATGCATTCATACATTCATTAAAAACCCATCTTTTCCCATAAAAACATGATTTTTCCAAAAAAAAAATTTAGAGAATTTCCTTTGCAAACATTATAGGATTAAGTTATGGAGTGGGTAAAAAGGCATACCAAAAAGTATGATTTCAAAATGCCTAATGTGGAAAGGCTGAAAGAGTTAGCATCTTCCGTACAAGATCCTTCTGATTTTAGGAAAAGCCATGGAAAGCTTTTGCCTATCTTAAACACTCATGTTGATGAAGGACTTCTCAAAACTCTGGTTCAGTTTTATGATCCCGTCTACCGGTGTTTTACCTTTCCAGACTATCAGTTGGTACCAACCTTGGAAGAATACGCCGATCTTTTGGGTATTCCTGTATCTGACAAAATACCTTTCAATGGTTTGGAAGCCATTCCTAAGTCACCAGTCATTGCAGCAAGTATCCACTTGAAGAAATCTGAAATAGAAAGTAATTGGACTACCAAAGGAAACTTTCCGGGTTTAACTTCGCAGTTTCTAATAAAGAAAGCCTTTGATTTCATTGACACTGGTAGTATGATAGCTTTTGAAGCTGTACTAGCCTTGCTCATCTATGGGTTGGTTCTGTTTCCCAACGTCAACGACTTTGTTGATATCAACGCCATAAAGATCTTTCTGATTGGAAATCCTGTTCCGACTTTGCTTGGTGACACGTATTTCTCTATCCATCATAGGAATCACCAAGGCGGTGGAATCATTGTATGTTGTGCACCTCTTTTGTACAAATGGATTGTTTCACACTTACCTAAGTCCCCTATTTTCACGGAAAACCGAGAAGGCTTACGTTGGCCTCGAAGACTTATGTCTCTTGCTAATAATGATATTCATTGGTATACCTTGGCTCGCTGTGGTACAGAAACCATTGATAGTTGTGGAGAGTTCGCCAACGTACCTCTCATTGGCACACAAGGAGGAATTAAATATAATCCGGTCCTAGCCCGACGACAACTCGGGTATGCAAATTCAGTTAAACCAATTGGTCTCACAGTGGAATGCTACTTTTACCGAGAAGGGGAAGATCCTCAAAGGTTGAAGACAAGAATGGTGAGAGCTTGGTATGACGTCCGAAGAAAAGAAAAAGGTGGGGAAAGGAACTGCATTGCTACAAACGCCTATACCTGCTGGGTAAAGAAAAGAGCAAGGGAATTTCAAATGCCTTATGATTATGAAAAACCCATGTTCCCTGTGGTGTCTCAACTACCCAATGTTCCCATTAACAATGTGGAAGAGTACCAGGAGATTTTAGCCAAGATGAGGTTAGAAAAGGACGCTTGGGAGGAAAAGTTTCGTAAAACTGATGAGGAAAATAGAAAGTTGAAGAAAAGAGTGAAAGATCACGAAGAAACTCTCTATTATCAAGATGGATGGCTCATGAGTAAAGATGAGAAGATTCGTCAGAAAGACGCCGCGATCAGGAGGTACATCAAAGAAAGCAAGAAAAATCTTGAAGCCTCGACAAGCAACGCTCCGATGCCTGGCGACTGGAAAAATTTTGTTGACAAACTGAGGGCTGAAAAGGCCGAGTTGAAAGCTTACTATGGGAAAGAAATCATGAAGCTCAAGCTGCACAATGCATTTGGTTCTTCGTCTGATGAAGATGTTTAGGATTTGTTTAGCTTTTTTATTTATCATTTGCTTTTGTAAGGAGCTACACTCCAATGTTGTAACATTTCCCATTATTGCAATAAAAAAAATGATGAATGAATAAAAGATTTGTTTGTGTTCCAATGTTTGCAAGGAAATAATCTTTAAAATATTTGGAAAAATCATAAACTTCTTTTTGCATACATCATTCTGCATATCGAGTCTGTTGTATAGAGTCTTATCTTTTGGATCTTTCTCCATTAGATCGTCAAGCTGTCGCGTCTCAAAGTTTCTCGACCGCGCTCGCAATCAGATCACAGATACAATACTCGTTCAAGCAGAAGAAGAGTAATGGAACACTCTGAACAAGAGAATATTGAGCTCCGTGGTACAGTGACCACCCTTCAGGAAAAGTTGGAAAGTCTCACTACTCTGGTTGATTCTTTAATGGCCGCACAGAATCAGCCGCCGCCACCTAACAGTCAAGCAACAGTAACATCTGAAGTCACTACTCCAGTTTCTACAGTTGCATTCAACATTCCATCTTTCTCCATGCCAGAAGGTTGGGGCCCGCCTTTCAGTTTTGGTACAGGTTTCCGCCATAATTTCTCTGGGGTTCAAACAGCTACAACTGAAGCGCCTGCTGCACAGGGTTCGGCGTTTATTCCACATTCAGGGGTAACTTTTTCCCAGATTACTATGGCACTGTCTCAACCCACTATGACGGTTCCGACCCCTACGGTTCACACTGTTCCTTATGAAGGCAATGAGATCTATCATGATCAAGGTGATAGCACAAATCAGCGTAATCTTGTGGAAGATCTCCAAGAACAGTTCAACAAGATTCAATTGGAAGTCAAGGCTATTCGTGGGAAAGATTTGTTTGGAAAGAATGCCCAGGAGCTATGTTTGGTTCCTAGTGTACAAATACCAGCTAAATTCAAGGTCCCGGACTTTGAGAAGTACAAAGGTAGTTCTTGTCCACAAAGTCATCTCGTGATGTATGCCAGAAAGATGTCTACTTATGCAGATAATCATCAGCTGCTCATCCATTACTTTCAAGACAGTTTGACTGGTGCCGCCCTGAAGTGGTACACAGGCTTGGATAGCACTAATATTCGAACATTCAATGACCTAGGTGAGGCCTTTGTCCGACAATACAAATACAACTCGGATATGGCTCCAGACAGAGATCAGCTTCGATCCATGGCTCAGAAAGACCATGAAGCTTTCAAAAAGTATGCCCAACGATGGAGAGAAACTGTTGCTCAGATTAATCCACCATTAAAAGAGAAAGAGATGACAAAGATCTTTTTGAATACTCTCAGTCCGTTTTATTATGAACGCATGATTGCTAGTGCTCCAAGTGATTTCACCAAAATGGTAAACATGGGGATGCGTCTAGAAGAAGGAGTCCGAACCGGACGTCTGACTAAAGAAGGTGGATCTTCGAGTGGAACCAAAAAGTTCGGAAGTGGTTTCCCAAAGAAGAAAGAACAAAGTGTTGACATGGTATCCCAAGGAAAGCCAAGAGGAAATATCAATCGTCGACAACAGATTGCTGCTATTGCGCCAGTCGTTAATTCAGCACCGAATCCGGGATTTACCCCACAGTTTCAACAACAACAGCCTCGACCACAGGCTCAGCAGTTTAACAATAATCAGAATCGTGTGCAAAGAGCTCCACAGTTTGATCCGATTCCAATGACCTACACATAGTTGTACCCTGCTTTGATTGAAAAAGGTCTTGTTCAAACTAGAGCACCACCACCAGTACCTGAGAGACTCCCATGGTGGTACAAAGCTGAGGTATCATGCCCTTATCATCAAGGAGCGCCTGGCCATGATCTTGAGCATTGCATAGCTTTGAAATATGAAGTTCAGAGGTTGGTTAGATCTAATCTCCTCTCATTCAGAAATTTGAATCCTAATGTGCAAGCAAATCCGCTGCCTAATCATGGAGGGCATGCTGTAAACATGGTGTATGGATGTCCTGGCCAATACCGAGTCTATAATATCAACTTCTCAAGAGCAGATTTGGTACAAATGCACGCCACTCTTTGTCGGGGGCCGAATTTTCGCCAGCATCACTATGGTTCCTGTAGAATATGTTGTATGGATCCTCACGGATGTTCGATTGTGATAAGAGATCTCCAAGTTTTGCTAGATAATGGTACTATTGAGATCTACAAAAATAGGGATGAAAATGAAGTTAACATGATAGGATGTTATCCGCATGAGCTTTTAGTCTCAGATATCAACTCGGAAATGCCTACAGTTAACGTCATCGTTCCTCATTTCAACATGCCTGAGCGCATGGAAGTTACTTACAACAAGCCAAAGGTTCCAATTGCTCCTTTGATCATTTGTTTACCTGGACCTGTTCCTTATGACTCTGACAAGGCAGTTCCATACAACTACAATGCGACAATGATAAAGGACGGACAAGAAGTTCCTTTACCAACTCTTTCATCTGTCGTGAACATCGCTGATGTAAGTCGAGTAACAAGAAGTGGACGTGTGTATACTCCACTACCTCCAAAGCAGCCTGTTGCTCCTACAACCGGACAAAATTCTATCAATACACCAGTGGGGAATCCTGAGGAAACTCCTGTCAGTAATACAAACACTGATGTTGGTCAGTCCAGTGGAACCAATGTCAATCCAGACTTTGATGAAATTTTGAAGCTTATCAAAAGAAGTGAATACAAGATTGTGGATCAGCTTATGCAGACTCCTTCAAAGATCTCAATACTTTCATTGCTTTTAAACTCTGAAGCCCACAGGGAAGCCCTGATGAAGGTCTTGGATCAAGCTTTTGTAGATCATGATGTGACTGTTGATCACTTTGATGGGATAATAGCCAACATAACTGCTTGCAACAATTTAAGCTTCTGTGATGAAGAACTCCCCGAGGAGGGCAGAAATCACAATCTTGCTTTGCACATTTCTATGAACTGTCAGTCAGACTCTTTGTCCAATGTACTGGTAGACACCGGATCTTCCTTGAATGTGATGCCAAAGACGACTCTTGCTCGCTTGTCTTACAAAGGAATGCCTATGAAGTTCAGTGGTGTAGTTGTCAAAGCATTTGATGGATCGCGAAAATCGGTTATTGGCGAAGTCAACCTTCCCATGACAATTGGTCCACATACATTTCAAATCACCTTCCAGGTCATGGACATTCAAGCTGCTTATAGCTGTCTGTTAGGACGACCATGGATCCATGAAGCAGGGGCGGTAACTTCTACGCTCCATCAAAAGTTAAAATTTGTAACAAATGGAAAATTGGTAACAATAAGTGGAGAACAAGCCTTGATGGTGAGCCATTTATCCAATTTCTCTTTCATAAGTGCTGATGATGTGGAAGGAACTCCGTTCCAAGGTCTCTCTTTAGAAGACGAATCTTCCAAAAAGAAAGCATCAATCTCTTCTTACAAAGAGGCAGTGAAAGTAGTGAAAGATGGAACTACCACTGGCTGGGGGCAAGTTGTGATCCCGACCAAGAATGAAACTAGAGCAGGACTCGGATGTTCACCAACATTCTCAAACTGCACCAAGAAGGATGAAACCCTTCGACCGATCAAAGAAACATTCATTAGTGGAGGGTTCCTTAACCCAATTCCTCAAGAGGTTAATGTTCTTATCGAAGAATGCATTGAAGAAGGTCTACCTGATACTGAAGAAGAATGGAAATGTTATCTCAATGACTCGGGATACATATCTCAGGAAGAACCATATCCTCCTTCAGAGAAAACAAGTGCTAAAGAAATTCCGCCTATTCCTGCAGAAGTTTGGGACACCTTGGGACAACCAAGTGGAAAATTTGATTATATGGTGAAATATACTGCACCTGAAAGTTACAAGATTGCGATTGAGGATATCCAACCAACTGGATGGGGAGATTCCTTTGAATATAATAGTCAACCAGAAGAGGCTTATCAGCCCTGTCAATTTTCTCAGCAGCCTGAAATTACTGAAGATTTCAGCTTCAACGCATCTGCCAAGGTTTATAATCCTGAAGATGGTTATTATCACATAAATGCCATTTTTGAAGATGAAGGGGAAGATGGTCCCGCAACTGACTCAGAAAGTGTCGCTGACAATGAATCTCTTCATCCTGAAGACTGGGAAGAACATCCTGAAAATTCTGAAGATTGTGACTCGTCTTATGCTCTTCAAGAAGTGGAAGAAGACCGTTTCAACTCTACAAAGAACAAGGGTGACAAACCAGGACCTTCAAATCCTGTTCGACCCGCGGTCAATGTCAATACTAAAGACAATTCTGAGGAGAATTTTCCTGAATACATAATACACAGAGGAGTTCGTTGCTACTGGAAAGTTGTCGACGTTCCGAATGTTGTTCGCCGCTCAAAGTAATCACTTCGCTGTTATTTTGACCTCATGCCTTGCCCAAAGCAGAGAGATGTTTTATAGGGCTTTGCTTTTAAATGTTCCGCCCGAATAACTTTATGTATAGGGCTTTGTTTTAAAAGTTTCCCTCTTTGTCCTGCCCAAGACAAATGAGTTTGTGTTTAGGGCTTTGTTTCAAAAAAATGAATCATAAATAAAGTGTCATTTTGAATTCCCTACATTATGTATTTTATTTTTTGCTTTTTTCTGGAAATGGTAATCCTAAAAAACCAAAATTAAAAAAAACCTTTTTTCAAAAAAAAATCTGCATACACTCTTGCATTCATAAATTTTCTGAAATAGATATAAATCACATGTGCAGATTTACTATTGATAAACCCATTGAATGCAATAACCCTATGCCCTCTCCCAACTTTGAGTTTCCTGTGTTCGAAGCCGAAGAAGAGGAAGAAGAGGAGATCCCAGACGAGATCTCTCGATTACTTAAGCACGAGGAAAGAGCCATTCTGCCTCACAAAGAGCCTTTAGAAAAGATCAACTTGGGTTCTGAAGAAGACAAAAAAGAAGTGACCATTGGATCGCTGCTTGATGCTGATATCAAGAGTAAGTTGACAGACCTTCTCAAAGAATATGTTGACGTGTTTGGCTGGTCCTACCAAGATATGCCTGGGTTGGATACCAATATTGTTCAGCATTACTTGCCATTGAAGCCAGAATGTCCGCCAGTTAAGCAGAAATTGCGAAGGACTCACCCTGACATGGCTAACAAGATCAAAGTGGAAGTTCAAAAGCAACTCGACGCAGGTTTTCTTGTCACCTCCGAGTATCCTCAATGGTTGGCCAACATAGTGCCAGTTCCGAAGAAAGATGGCAAAGTCAGAATGTGTGTTGACTACCGTGACTTGAACAAGGCCAGTCCAAAAGATGACTTTCCATTACCTCATATTGACATGCTGGTTGATAGCACCGCTAAGTTCAACGTCTTTTCTTTCATGGACGGGTTCTCCGGTTATAATCAGATCAAGATGGCTCCTGAAGACATGGAGAAGACATCTTTCATCACCCCATGGGGTACCTTTTGCTACAAAGTGATGCCGTTTGGATTAAAGAATGCAGGCGCAACTTACCAAAGGGCAATGACTACTCTCTTTCATGACATGATGCATAAAGAAATTGAAGTTTATGTGGACGACATGATAGCCAAGTCCAGCACAGAAGAAGAACATATTGAATACCTTTTGAAGTTGTTTCAACGACTAAGGAAATATCAGCTTCGCTTGAATCCTAAAAAATGTACTTTTGGGGTTAGATCTGGAAAACTCTTGGGGTTCATTGTCTGCCAAAGAGGTATTGAAGTAGATCCCGACAAAGTCAGAGCTATTCAAGAGATGCCTGCACCAAAAACTGAAAAGCAAGTAAGAGGATTTCTCGGACGATTGAATTACATCTCCAGATATATCTCTCAAATGACTGCTACTTGTGGGCCAATTTTCAAGCTTCTCCGCAAAGATCAAGGGGTTGTATGGACTGAAGATTGCCAGAAAGCGTTCGACAGTATCAAGGAATACCTGTTAGAACCACCAATATTGATTCCTCCAGTTGAAGGAAGACCACTAATCATGTACCTTACTGTGTTGGAAGAATCCATGGGTTGTATGCTTGGACAGCAAGATGAAACTGGTAAGAAGGAGCATGCCATCTATTACTTGAGTAAGAAATTCACAGGCTGTGAGTCTCGTTACTCCATGCTCGAAAAAACATGTTGTGCTTTGGCCTGGGCTTCAAAACGTCTCCGCCAATACATGATCAACAATACTACTTGGTTAATCTCCAAAATGGATCCGATCAAGTATGTCTTTGAAAAGCCTGCCTTAACAGGAAGGATTGCCCGATGGCAAATGCTATTATCTGAATATGACATTGAGTACCGTGCTCAAAAAGCGGTTAAAGGAAGCATTCTCGCCGATCACTTGGCGCATCAACCAATTAATGAATATCAATCTCTCAAGTTTGAAAATGAAAGATTGTGACGAACCGTTACCTGAAGAAGGTCCTGAGCCTGGATCAAGATGGGGCCTAATTTTTGATGGAGCAGTAAACGCTTTTGGCAATGGAATTGGGGCAATCATCATCACCCCCAAGGGTACTCATATCCCATTCTCCGCCAGATTGCTATTTGATTGCACCAACAACATCGCAGAATATGAAGCTTGTATCATGGGTCTCGAAGAAGCCATTGACTTAAGGATCAAGATCCTCGACATATATGGAGATTCAGCCCTCGTGATCAACCAAATCAAAGACAAGTGGGAAACTTACCACCCTGGTTTGATTCCTTACAGAGATTATGCAAGACGTCTGTTGACTTTCTTCAACAAGGTTGAATTGCATCATATACCTCGAGATCATAATCGAATGGCAGACGCCTTGGCTACTCTATCTTCCATGTTCAAATTCAATCATTGGAATGATATGCCCAAAGTCAGAATTACGCGCCTTGAAAGGCCCGCCTATGTGTTTGCAACTGAAGCAGTCATCGATGATAAACCGTGGTTCCACGACATCAAACGCTTCCTTCAAACTCAAGAGTACCCGCTTGGGGCATCAAACAAAGATAAGAAAACTCTAAGGAGGCTTTCTGGCAGTTTCTTCCTGAATGAAGATGTGCTATACAAAAGAAATTTTGACATGGTTTTGCTGAGATGCGTGGATAGACACGAAGCAGACATGTTAATGCATGAAGTGCATGAAGGGTCCTTTGGAACTCATTCAAACCGGCATGCAATGTCCAAAAAGATCTTAAGAGCAGGATACTATTGGTTGACAATGGAATCTGATTGTTGTAAACACGTGAAGAGATGTCACAAGTGCCAGATCTACGCAGATAAGATCCATGTGCCACCGACTCTACTCAACGTTCTCTCATCTCCATGGCCTTTCTCCATGTGGGGTATCGACATGATTGGAATGATCGAACCGAAAGCTTCAAACGGTCATCGTTTCATCTTGGTAGCCATTGATTACTTCACCAAATGGGTCGAAGCAGCATCTTACGCCAATGTTACAAGACAAGTGGTTGTGAGGTTTATCAAGAATAACATCATTTGCCGATATGGTGTTCCCAGCAAGATCATTACTGATAATGGTTCAAACTTGAACAACAAAATGATGAAAGAATTGTGTGAGGAATTCAAGATTGAGCATCATAACTCTTCTCCTTACAGACCAAAAATGAATGGCGCCGTTGAAGCTGCCAACAAGAACATTAAGAAGATTGTCCAGAAAATGGTCGTCACTTACAAAGACTGGCATGAAATGCTGCCATTTGCTTTACATGGGTACCGTACTTCAGTGCGTACTTCAACAGGGGCAACTCTCTTTTCTCTAGTATACGGCATGGAAGCTGTGCTCCCCGTAGAAGTTGAAATACCATCAATGAGAGTCCTCATGGAAACTAAGTTATCAGAGGCTGAATGGTGTCAAAGCAGATACGATCAGTTGAACTTAATCGAAGAAAAACGTATGACTGCTCTATGCCATGGACAGTTATACCAAGCAAGGATGAAACAAGCCTTCAACAAAAAGGTTCGACCTCGTGAATTTCAAGAAGGCGACCTCGTGCTTAAAAAGATCTTGTCTTTTCAACCAGATTCTAGGGGCAAATGGTCTCCTAATTACGAAGGCCCGTATGTTGTCCAAAGAACATTTTCTGGCGGCGCCATGACTCTTGCAACCATGGATGGTGATGAACTCCCACATCCTGTGAATGCTGATGCAGTCAAGAAATACTTTGTCTAAAAAATACAAAAGAACAGCTCGGTAAGTCGAAAACCCGCAAAGGGCGACTTAGGCAAAAATGAGCGTCTCGGTGGACTGAAAACCCGAAAGGGCGGTCCAGGCAAAAATTAGAGACAATAAACAGAAAAATTCATCCTGGTAGATTGAAAACCTGAAAGGGCAATCTAGGCAAAAATTAGGGATTCATGACAAAGTAACTGCATCAGTCTGTACTTCGTCACCTGAAGAGTCTGTACTTCATCAGAGGATCTTCAATCAAATCATTGTCAATCTGAAGCGACAAGCACAGTTGGAACTCAAAGTTGTTGGGGGAAATAGTGGTTATTGTTTTCAATGTAGCCTTTTCCGCATAATTACCATTTCCAACTTTTGTAAATACTCCATGGAATCACGCCTTTAGCTGATTTCCATCCTATTAAATAAATTTGAGCCTTGTGCCCATTTGTTTGCAATCTCTAATTTCTTTTAGCTTGCAAAATGACGCTTTAATTGTGTTATTCACTTTTGAAAAAAAAAAGAAAAAAAGTTTTAAATGAATTTACTTTCCCTTTTTCAAAATAAAAGCGAAATTTTCCTTTGAGTTGTGAACAACGGAAGGAACATCAGCAGTCATCTCCATAGGATGAATCAAAGATTATGATAGGAAAAGCTCTTCTATCCCCAGTAAAGAAGGTCTTCATCCCCAGTGAAGAGGATTTTCCATCTCCAGTGAAGAAGTTCTCCCATCTCAATAAGAAAAGATGCTTATCTTCCCCAGAGAAGTTTAAAGCACGCAACACCATTCATCACCCGTGTTATCTACACCGTGTTGAAGAACATTTGCCAAGTATCTGGTTGTATTGCGACGTCGGTCCTTCTCCAGTATATACTTCTTTGTCTGTCAGTATCGTCAGCATGCATGCTACATTCATGACATTCATCATTCATACATATTTGCATCATTTATGCATTCTTGCATTTTTCATGTTTGCTTCGAAATCACTTGTTCAGGATATATCTATCCCAAAAAAAGAAAAAAAGAAAAAAAAGAAGAAGAAAAAAAAAAAAGAAGAAGAAAAGAAACAAGTACGGGCGTGTCATCCCTCCAAGTAGGTTGTCACCCATAAGCAGAAAGAACATCTTCTTTCTCCAATTCCCCACTGAGATCATTCCTCGTGGAAGAAGGTTGCTTTAGTTTTCTCCTCTCAAAACGAAGGAGAAAATCCCCAGTTGAGTTCATTCCTCATGGGTACAAAGTTTTGTTTGACTGTCTCTTTCCAATTCATTCTTGGTTAGAACTTTGTCTTTACCAAAAATTTAAATTCCGATTCTCCAAATAGAGTCAAGAAAAAATTGAACCATAAGCAATAGCCTCATCATCTGAGCAGCTTGTGTCTCTTTCAAAAGACTTTTCCTCTCTAGGAAATCAATCATGAAGACCATTTGACAAATCAGGGCCTTATTACTGTTCACAAGGCTGAATAACCAGTAATTTCCCTAGCAAAGTCTCCAGGATCATTTTATCACTCGGCTGATAATTGATCATGTCTTCAAAACCACTATCACGAGGCTGGTAGTCGGTACCCTTTTGTTCTGGTTATATTATTTAACATGTCTATCACAAGGCTGATAGTCGGTAATATTAACCGAACCTTTGAAACTATTTTTACCTTGTCAAGTCTATCACAATGCTGGTAGTCGGTAATATAGTTTCATACTTTTCACCTTCGCATTATTAAACAAGTCTATCCCCATGCTGATAGTCGATAATGTCGATAGGTAAGCTTTTTCTTACAAAGCTATCATTCCCCTGTGAAGCATACACTTGCTTTCCCGAAAAAAAAAAAAAAAACGGATTCTCTTCCTAAAGCGGATTGAGACATCCTTCCCGATCTCTTGTTCCCAGTGGAGTCAGTTCTTGATATCCCCTTGGTAAAGATATCCTTGCATCATTCGCAATTTTGGTATCTTAGGTCCAAAATTCGCGTCTTCTGATATTTAAGTCTCTTCCACCCTATCAAAATGAAGATTTTCAATCTTCATGTCTCAGGTTGAAGAAACTTAAATAGGGGCATCTGTCATACCCCAATTTTTGACCTAAGATACCACCTCATATCATTGCATATGCATCATCTGCATCTCTAACAAATTGCATAGCTTGTGTTTGTTATTTGTGACTCAGCAGGATTTAATCAAGAAATCACTCATCAGTACAAGTACAAATCAATTAGGGTTTTGTTCTCCCTTCATTTCAAATGAATCATCTTCATCAACAATCAACATTTGGTCCTCAGAGATTCATTTCAACAAGCTCAAAGGCTCTGAATCAACCAAATTAGGGTTTTGACTGAAGATAGCATACTCCTGACTTTTGCTCAGGATTTGATCTAATGACTTGGGACATGACCTCAAGACCCCAAGTGCATCATTTTGACCTAATCCATTGGCTCATAACATCTCCTACACAAGGATTGATCAACAGAGAAATTTCAGAACATCAGATTAGGGTTTTGGAACTATCAGGGACTAAAATCAGGGATCACATTTGGGAAACCCTAAAAATCCCCAGGGAGTCAATCAAAGGTTTCAATCATCTTCAAATAATCCCTATGACAACATCCAATGGAAATTACATCTCAATTCAAGATCCACAGTCATCAATTTCATCTGGTCGACAATTAGGGTTTTTGACCTAATTCACTGAATAACTGACTTTTTAATCAGGACATGGTGTCACAACTCAAACCATGGCTCAATATCCTCTAATGCTTCAATATGATCCATTCATACCATTCATATGGTGAGGATAGCCTGTTTCATTTGAAATCTCCAGAAACGCGATTCGTCTGAAAAAGTCAACTGTACAAGATCACCATTGACTTTTGGGGAATTTTGGTCAACCATGACTTTTGAAGTTTTGAATCATCAATATATGATATATGAAGTCATTTGATCAAGAAAAATCAAGAAAATCAATCAAGAATCAAAAAGTCAAAAGTTTGACTTTTCATACTTAGAAAAATTTCTAAGTGTTTTTCATGGTTTTTTCCAAACTTTGAAAGGGAATTTCTCAAAATTTCACCTACAAACTGAAAAAAACTTCCAACATGAAAGTTGTAGATTTTGATCCAATGAACAACTTTGACACATATAATTTTTTTTCATAAGATCAACCATTTAAGAGATATGGAGCTTCAAAGTTGGTACTTTTTGAAAACTTCACTTAAAATCTCACTTTCTTCAAAGTTCATGGAACTTTTCACCCATTTCCTTAAGAGACTTGAGGAAGCTTTCAACTAGGCTTTTGAAGTATGTAACATGAGCTTTCCAAAATGTCAAAAAGCATGAAAAAATATGGAGTGTAGCCATGGTTTTGAATTTTGACATTAGTGAACTTTTCACTTGAAATTTCAAGTCATTTTGCCAAAGTTATGAACCATTTTGCCAAATGATCCAAGTAATGATTCATAGAAGCAATAATTGAGAGATATTTTCTGATATGAGATCAGAATGGAAGAGGATAAGAAGCTTGGGATTTAACCATGGTTTAGTAACTTTTAACCACATGCATTAAATGTAAAAGATTCCTTTCTATCCCTTAAGCCAAATCATCAAACTTTGAAGCAAGTTGCAAAGCTCTGAGTGCAGACTCTTTGGCCTATAAATAGAGGTCCAAACTCCATTCAAAATCACACCAAAGTCACACAAATTATAGGCTTTCTCTTTCTTTCTTAGAATGCAAGTTTCTTAAGTTTCAAAGAGGTAAAATGCTCAACCTCTAAACCTTTGAATTTCTGACCAAAGTGATGCTTCCCACAAACCACAAACATCATATGGGATGTGTTTGATCCACTCACACACTCCAAAAACATCTCAAACTCAAAATCACTACCTCACTTCTCAAATATGCATAATCTAAGCCTTATCATGCCAAAATCCATTCAAGATCATTTCTGTCCAAAATAACACTTCCAACACCTCACATATATCACATATGAACTATCCAAACACTCACATATGATCTGTAACCTCATAATCTTCAGATTCGATTCACACTCCAAGGTTATGCAGATCGGGTACCACAGCTTAGCACAGATGAATTCATATGGTTCCAAGCATCCAGACACCTTCCATAATCATCATTGAAGCTATTCAGATTGATACAAAGCATCTGTAACATCTCCAGATCAAAATCCAATTCTCAGTTTGGCCGTTTTTGAGGTAAGTGCACTTGAACTTCAAACTCATACTTGCACGCATCATAAATGAAATATGAGCATACCATCTTGTTTCTGCACCTATGAGGATCATTAACCCTCAATCAATTGCATCATAACATGATCATACACGATTTCACATTGAATTTCAGTTCTAGGGTTCTTCGTGTTCATCAGAAAATTGATAGCCTTAGAGTGAAAATAAATGAAATTAAATGATACCATTGTGTTCCTCGTCCAAAACCGAGCAAGATAGACTATCTACTTGATCAAAACAATCCAGTTTCAAAGATTTTCAAAAATCAGTTGAAGGTGTGTTCTTGGCGCCATTTTTGTTTCAGAAATTTCAAATCCAAGTTTTAAAATATAATCAGTTTGATGCGTGTTATTAACAAGCCACAAGCGTGGCTCAGTTGGTTGTGTGTTTTGGCTGGTGAGAGAGAGGGCGTGGGTTCAAACCCTGGCAGGACCAAAAGTTTATTTTTTGCCACTTTTCTCATTCATTTTCTTAACAACTTCACTTAATTAATTAACATAGCAAATTAACTCATTTTAACTTCATTTTTTGCATACTCTTTGTTTAATATACATATTTTCTGAATACCAAAAAAATCATCAAAAAAAGATTTATTTAATACATTTTTAAATAGGTTTAAAATGACACATTTTTAAGTGTTTTTAAATACTTTAAATATTGTTTTTCATTTAATTTTCAAACCTAATCACTTGTCAATATTTTTGTGATCAAACCCTAATCACTTAGGTCTTAATTAAGTATTAAAATTTGATTTTTACTTAATTAAGTTGACTTTTGTCAAATTCAAATCATTTTAAGACGAGCGATCGCGATTCGTTTCAAAAAAACGATAAACCATTTCTTTTTGAAACTTTTGATTAAATCTTTTAATTGATCAATTGATTTTCAAAACGATGTGGGGCCTCTCGAATATTAGAGAGTATAAGACCCACTCCTTTTTCTTTATACAGTTTTTCTTTGTACAGAAAACTTCTTTCAAAAACAATAAAACTTCTTCAAAATAAAACTTTTTCAAACAATTTTCAAATCATTTTCAAAACAACAAAACTTCAAAACTTTTCAAAAATATCGCCACGGGCCTCCACGTAGGTATAAGTCCCAAGCCCTTTTGTACATACCCATTCCAGTACATGAAATTAGGTATTTCATTGTACGCCTTTTGTACATATCTCAATCAATCTGTTTTTTCAACTTTGAATAACAAACCAAAAATTAATGTTTCTTTAAATCTTCCCAAAAATACCATGGGCCTCCATGTAGGTATAAGTCCCGAGCCTTTGTAAATACCTGTTTACATAACTTTGAATAAACTCAAGTGGGCCTCTCCCCGAGTATGAGTCCCGAGCCCTGTATATACAAATGGAGCATGCTTACAGGTATATTTCCTTCATAAACTCCATTATATACACACACTTTGTCATATATATAATTGTTCATACCTGTTCATGTTTGTTCATACTTGTTCATGTTTGTTCATATGTGTGATATGTGTGCTTGTTCAACTTAGTACAACACTAGGTTCCCCATAGCCTCCTATTGGGCTTCGTGCAAAGAATCTCCCTAGTTTAGGTTAGGACATAGAGTATGGTTTCCCGGTGAAATCGCTCTAAGAGCTCAAACCAACTATACCATGCCTCCCCTTGGGCTTTGTACAAACGAGTGACCCTCCCATAGCCTCCTCTTGGGCTTACAATGCAAGGACCCTCGATTGTCCCTCCCATAGCCTCCTCTTGGGCTTACAATGCAAGGACCCTCGGATAGCCTCCTCTTGGGCTTCGTACAAGGACCCACGGGCTTCTTATAAGCATCCCCCAATATCCAAATCAAATACCCTAGGAGATTAGACATTTTTCATCTCTATGCTAGGAGTATCTCTTATATATCATCACAAACAATCAATCAATCAAACTTTTTTGCCACAAGTCTGGCTAATCAATCAAACTTTTTTGCCACAAGGCTGGCTAATCAATCAAACCGTTTTGCCACCGTACTGGCTGATTAATCAAAGTTTTTGTCACAAGGCTGACTTCATTGAAACTTTTGCCACAAGGCTGGCTGATTAATCAAAACTTTTTGTCACAAGGCTGACTTCATTGAAAGTTTTTGCCACAAGGCTGGTTAAACAAACAAAAATCAAATAGATGTATGTGATGATATAGATTAGATACATCTAGCATTTAGACGACATTTGTCTATTTTCCTTTGCTTCCACTAGCATAAGTGGGAACTACGATTGCTCTGACTTTCTCAACATCCCTTTGAGAATACGTAGGCACAAGGTCGTATCCTTGGCGAGCAAAACTTCTCTCTCAAACCACTCAAACCTTAGCACCCGTAGACCCCGAGCTACAGATGCTCTGATTCCCTCTAGGGGATATGTATGCAGAGGATCGCGATGATCTTTGCGAGCATAATCAAACAAACACCTTAGGTCCCACCTCTTTCTCACAAGAACCTCCACCACAACAAGAATGGAATAAACAAAACAAAGAAACCTATAGAGTACTATAGATACGTTGGGTGCTAATACCTTCCCTTCGTATAACCAACCCTCTTACCCAAGATCTCTCCCCACTTTTAAGGTTATTGCAGCTTTTTTCCTTTTCCTCTTTTGGAAACAATAAAAAGTTTGGTCGGTACAAAAGAAAAATCATTTTTTTAGCACTCGAGCCCAAAGAAGGCATCAGGTGTCTCATCCACAAAAAAGAGGAACAAACGATTTTTCGCCCGCGACACCGAGGATGTCAGTTCTCTTCCTTCCGGAAAAGGAAGTGGAATTCTCTATTGACCTGATACCGAGAACGGCTCCTATATCCGTTTCTTTGTATCGGATGGCACCACTTGGATTGAGAGAATTGGAGGAGCTGATGGATAAACACTTTGTTTGACCTAGTGTCTCACCGTGGGGAGCTCCGGTGTTGTTAGTAAAGAAGAAGGACGGTGGGATGAGGTTATGTATTGATTACCGTCAGTTGAATAAGGCCACTATCAAGAACAAATACCCTTTACCAAGGATAAACGACCTGTTAGATCAATTGAAAGGAGCCCGCGTGTTCTCGAAGATTGATTTACGGTCGGGTTATCACCAGATCCGCGTGAAGAGCTCAGATGTGCCAAAGACTGCCTTTAGAACTCGTTATGGTCATTATGAATTCTTGGTAATGCCTTTTGGTGTAACGAATGCTCCAGCTGTTTTCATGGACTATATGAATCGGATATTTCAACCTTAATTGGACCAATTTGTAGTAGTCTTTATTGATGACATTCTTATCTATTCTCGTACTCCACAAGAACACGGAGAACATCTGAGGATTTTTCTGTCGGTATTGCGAGAGAAGCAATTGTTTGCTAAATTAAGTAAGTGTGAGTTTTGGATGACGGAGGTAAGAGTTCCTTGGTCACATTATATCTCAGGGAGGTGTGGCAGTGGATCCGTCGAAATTGAAGCGGTAATTAATTGGAAGAGGTCGAAGAATGCCTCAGAAGTCCGAAGTTTATTGGGTGTAGCCGGCTACTACAGAAGATTTATAAAAGGGTTTTCTCAATTGGCTCTACCAATGACTAGACTTACCATAAAGGAGTGTCCTTATGATTGGGATTCAAGGTGTGAACAAAGCTTCATGAGTTTGAAGAAAAGATTAACGATTGCTCCTGTTTTAATCGTTCCTGATCCAAATAAGTCGTATGAAGTATTTTGCGATGCTTCCAAGAAAGGGTTAGGAGGTGTATTGATGCAGGATGGCCAGGTGGTAGCATACACATCTCGACAGTTAAAGGTCCACGAGGAGAATTATCCAACTCATGATTTAGAATTGGCTGCGGTTGTTTTTACCCTGAAGGTGTGGCGTCATTACTTGTATGGAGTTCATTTTGAAATGTTTAGTGACCACAAGGGTTTAAAGTACCTGTTCGATCAAAAGGAGTTGAACATGCGTCAGAGGCGGTGGATGGAATACTTGAAGGATTATGAATTTTGACTTGAAGTATCATCCAGGAAAAGCGAATAAAGTGGCGGATGCATTGAGTCGGAAGGTGTTAAAGAGAGCCGAATTGATGATGTTAGAGTATACATTGTGGAAAGATTTCGAGATCTTAATCTTCAATTTGTTGGACTGAAAATGGAGTGTTGATGGGAAACTTGAATATTAACTCCATTTGAGAAATGACATTCTACAAGCACAAGCGTCAGATGCTAAGTTACAAGAGGTGTTGGTTCAACCAGGATTTACTCGAGCTATGGATGGAATGATTATATTAATCAGAGGATTGTGTTCCGGACGATGCGTTGTTGAGACAGAAGATTTTGGATGAAGCTCATAAAGGTGCTTTCGCTATACATCCGGGTTCTTCGAAAATGTATCAAGATTTGAAGGGAGATTATTGGTGGTCCGGAATGAAAAGAGATGTCGCGGTGTACGTATCGGAGTGTGCGGTGTGCCAACGGGTAAAGATTGAACATCAAAGACCAGGTGGGTTATTACAACTACCAGAGATTCCATTATGTGAGTGGGATAGTATTTCAATGGATTTTGCGGCTGGATTACCATCGTACTCAAGGTGGATATGATTCTATCTGAGCGATTGTAGATCGGTTGACGGAATCTGCACATTTCTTAACCGTGAAGACTACTCACAAGGCAAGTCATCTTGCACGGTTATTTATTGCAGGAATTGTGAAGTTACATGGTGTACCCTCTGGTATCGTGTCGGATAGAGATCCAAAGTTACATCAAGGTTTTGGAGAGCTTTTCAACAAGCTACGGGATCTGAATGGTGTTGAGCACGTCGAATCACCCTCAAGCAGACAGTCAAACGGAACGAACGATATAAACCTTAGAAGATATGTTAGAGCGTGTGTGCTTGAAAGTGGAGGAGATTGGAAAGAGCTTTTGCCATTGATTGAATTTGCGTATAATAATAGTTATCACGCGAGTATTGGTATGACACCTTATGAAGTATTATATGGGAGGAAATGTAGAACACCGCTGTGTTGGACGGGTGTTGGTGATGATAGAGTTTTGGGACCGTATGAGATTCTAGAAAGGATTGGTGAAGTAGCTTATTGTTTAGCTTTACCACCTTCTCTATCGGAAATGCATGATGTTTTTCACGTGTCTCAACTTCGGAAGTTTATTCCTGATCCTCTTCAGCCAGTGTTACTAGATGCAGTTGAGATAGAATCAGATTTGACTTTTGAACCCTTACCGAGCCGTATCGTGGGAAGAGAGACTAAAGTGTTGAGAAATAAGGAAATTCCTCTTGTTAAGGTTCAGTGAGACGTGACGCATCCGGGTGATGCTACGTGGGAGCTTGAATCGGAAATGCGGGATGCTTACCCTCATCTATTCAGGTAATTCTTAAATTCGAGGACGAATTTCTATTTAAGGGGGGAAGGATGTAATACCCCGTATTAAATTAAATGCTCTAATGTTATTAACTGACATTGAGGTTTCACTAATTGGTACATTAGAGATACTTAGGACAATTAAGTTAGAAGTGCTAACTTAAGAATATAGTCTTATATTCTTTCCTCTTTTGCTTTTCTTCTTCATTGCAACATAAACAAGGTTCTAGAGAGAAGAAGTAGAGAGAAGGAAGAGCAAGAAGAGAAAAGAGGAAAAGCTTGGATCTCCACCATTTCTCCGCCGAATCAACTCATCTTCATCATCAACGACTTGTAATCGAGGTGGGTTCTAGTTAGAAACTTATAGTTTTGATTTATGGGTGAAATCATAAGTTGAGAAATTGGGGTTTTTGGTAAAAATCTTAGGGTTTGACTCAATCTAAGAGATTGATGTTTGTTGCTGCTAATAAATCCTGAGTAGAGGCCATATATGTTGTTCTATGCTTTAGTATGAATCTGGAACAGGTTTGAGTATGGAGATGGTTGGATTAAACCATGGGAAAAGCAAGAAAACAGATCTGGAACTTCTGATTTCGCACGCTTCACGGCGCGAACGATAGGTGGCGGCGCGAACCATGCAGAAGGATTATGGGGTTTGGTTCTGTTAACAGTACGCGGCGCGTACAAGGCTTTGCGGCGCGAACACTGCGAGTTTTCTATGAGGTTTGCCACTGCCTGAGGTTGGCAGCGCGAATAACAGTTAGCGGCGCGAACTGAAGCCTTTTCTTAGCAAATTTTAGTTGAATGAGATAAAACTGTTTCGATCATAACTTTTGAACCATAACTCTGTTTTAATCACCGTTCGAAGTGGTAGGAAGCTAGAAGGGTGTACTTTCTAGTAGTGTAGGTTTTGGGATCGAAAGAAGAATTATTTAATCGGGAATCAGGAAAAATAGTTGATTCCTCGAGTTGTTTTATCGTTCGGAATCATGTGAACGGTATACTTTTAGCACATTGATTAATTGCTATATAGTTGTGATAACTTGCCATTTGTTTACAGGGAAATGATGAAAATTGTTGGTTGCCTTTAGTGTAACCTAGTATATGGTATTTGTTTGGGTGAATCCTATTGCAGGAGGATTAGTATACTTCATCGTATACAGATATGTATCAAGAGGTTCGAACAACTACATGGGTTATACGAATAAGAGATTAAGTGAGGAAAACTAGGATTTGTTAGGTTATGTAGCTTAACAAAGAGTACCTATGATGAACATTATGTGGAACATACGTGTATTTAGAATCTTATGAGGAAAGGCGAACAGGCCTAGTGACTTGCGTGAGCGATCACTAATGTATGAAGGGCTAACAGGCCTAGTGGTTTGCGTGAGCGATCACCATTGTATGATGTATTAATCGGAACCATTGTATTTCTTTATTTCTTTTTTTCCTTTGAATGCAAAAGAGGCATTCTATGTGCAGAGAGGCACTGTGCAGAGAGGCACTAATAATCTTGGCAGGTTTGATTCCCGCTTTTGTGTACGAATGGAACCTAAGGGTAGAGACTTGTGATGGTGTACGGGCCATGTGAAGTGACGATTCATGGGGGAAGGCTCATGAATCCGAATCCATTTCGTATGTCAAGATTTTCCAAAGGATCCATGACTCGTGCCACCTCCTAGACGTAGAAGGGGACGGGAATAGAGGGATGCCTTGGTATTGGTTTCCGATTAGTAATCTTGTGTTTGAGTTGTTGAACTCTAAGTATGATTCCATATAATGTTAGTGTGTGAACTCAAGGTCTAGTTCCTTGTCTTGATTTGAGAGTGATAGGCTAGAACCTTGTAAAGCCGAGAGGACCCATAAGATAGGGAACTCACTGAGATTATTTTATCTCACCCCATTATATATTGGTTTCAGGTACTTAAGTTTCCGCTAAGGGTAAGGAGAAGGCAGTTGACTTCCTTATGCTTCTTTTTATTTTGGGCATGGCGAAGCTTCCGTTGTGGATTTCCTTTGAGATCACTGTTTGATCTAGTTCTTAGAAATTTCATTTTGAACATCTTGTATGTATTATGCCATTGTGTAGAACTTTTGTATTAGGGCATTAATATGTATAATGTGTTGACTAGGAACTTATTGGTATTTCAGTACCAAATACTTGGATTCATGTATATTTATATGATTTGATGCATGTATTTATATATGGGTGTTACAAACATCCCCCTCTATTTATATTTATCTCAACTTCAAAACTTAATTAATTCTAGGGACTGAAATTCCTAAATTTACTAAGTTTGCTGGAGAGACTGATGAACAAGCGTTGGAATATGTAGCCAAGTGCAATCTTTATTAATGATATTAAGATATTGATGATTATTTAAATGGAATTAATTTCCTCGTTATTTGAATAAAGTTATGTTCCCTTGATTTCCCACTTTACCATCAAATTCAATTTTCAATTCGAAACACTTAGAAACTATTTTTCTAAAAAAAACGTATTTATAGGAGAAACTAATATTAATGTTACGTTGTGGCTAAAATACAAAATAAATGCACTAAGTAATTGATAATTATACCACTAGACGGATACAAAATGAAATATAGGTGCATGACTATGATCCAAAAATTTAAAGTAGTGCAAATGATTGCAGCAGGTCTTAACTACGATATTCTAAAGAAAATGGTTATACTTAAACTTAAAGGTAAATCAAAATGGGCAAATAATTCCAAATTGATCTCAAAATTAAAGCTTGACAAGAAAAAATACATGAAAAAGAACATTTTCCTCAATAGAACCTTCATGTCTAAGTGTTTAAAAATGTATTTGTTTCTTTAAAAGAATAATAATTAAATCACAACAAAAATAATTTTTAATTCAAACAATGAGAATAATTATTATTATTATATGAAGATAAATAAATCGTTTACATATATAACTACCACAAATTTAAAGGCATTTTTATTTCATTTATCGATAATGATTCAATTTAAAAATAAACTGACATTCACCTCATAGAATACATTTGAAATTCTTCTAGTAGAGATTAAGTATAATCATATGTAAAAATCGTCAAAAAATGTATTTAATAAAGTGCGCAGTTATTAGCTCTATGCTATCTTGAAAGGAGCGGGTTTTAGAGAAGGATTTGCAAAAGGTCCTTCCACTAAACCTTTTGCTATTTGCCTGTGTGCTGCTTCAGTAAAGTGGGCTCCATCCCAATTTATTTGTTTTGTTGGATCAGAGCAAACTGTTGTACCGGGAGATCCACAAAACTTTTCATTAACATTGTAAGTTCCACCACCTCCACAACAAGCTTTCAAAAACTCAACCTTATCAGAAGTAAATCCTGCAACATTAATGTACAAATAATAAGGAACGTGTTAAAAATAATTGTACAAGAATAAATTAACGTAAACTTGATAGGAAAAGAAAATACTATCTCCACAAACCATATTGTTCTGGTGCTTCATATAAACGTTTGGCATCGTTGTAGTAGTCAAAATATACTATCTTAGCTTGAGGATGTTTCTGTTTTAATGTCTCTATAGAACTTTTTAGTTGCTCATTAAAGTATTCAGTAAAAGTGTTGTAAGATATCAAACATCCAAATTCATCATAGTCTTCTTTCTTCTTACTATTCACCGGAGACAATAATCCAGCATTGCAGCCTATTGGAAAGTTTCCTGGAACCGCTAGCTCTACTGCTCCTTCTTCAATTAATGCCTAGCATAGAGTTATAAATAAATCATTTACATTTATCAAAGAATATGATATACTCAACCATATTAATACTTAACATAGTTATTCTACAAATGAAAAAATATTTAACTTTTAAAAATTGATATAACATACTGAAGTTGTATTTGTAATGGATTCGACGATTAAAGGAACTATTTCACGAAGTTCTGTAACAGTTTTAGAAATATGAGAAAAAACATCATTCCCACCAATCTCTCCCACTAGAAACAGTGATTATTTGAAGAAGCTATCGCACTCTAAGAATTCAGTAAGAAAACAAAAATATGTTAGTCATATAAAATAAAATCTATGTAAGTGACAAAAAAATATATAATATGCAAGAAGTTAGGGAAAAACCTTCTTTGCTTTTACATAAGGATGGTTTTATCTTTTTAAACCAACCAAACTGCAAATTCAATGAGTTTTCTGTCGCTAGTGGTCTAACTCCACTACGATCAAAATACTTGAAGTCAAGTGCAGTTGAACCGGCATATGCAAAATTAACTCCCTTTTTTATGTCATCTTGACTTTGGGTGATATTTTTATAGTGCGGTAAAAATGGTAACCCGTATGCTTCAGCTGTAATTAAAATGATCGTGAGCTAGTGAATTTCTCGCTCAAAAATATGTCAACGTTAAGTATTATTGATGTTAATTCTATCAACTATATTAAAATACGTCAAGCCATAAGGTATTATGAAAAGAGTAATGTGTTAAATTACCTATGAAATCTATGATGAGTCTCCCATTACACAATCGTCCCGATGGATGTTTGAAGTACGTTGAACCATAAGGACTATTTTTATCCATTGGTACATGGTCAAATGCGGAATTTCCGGTGTCACTTGTAGAGTCGCCAAAGTTAAATATGGCTTGGTACGGTAGAGGATTAGCATTTGAAATGATATTTCCCAAAACACCACATGCAATGGTGATACTAAAGAGAAACAAGATCTTCATGGTGCTATAAAAAGTTAGGAAAGAACTAATTATATTGATGTGTGTTTGGAAATGAGAATTATCAATGTTATATATACTTGCTCCTTTTTCTTTTTCGTAGCAATCTTTCAAATGTTAGTTGGAACTTGTTTAACTATTTTTTATTTTTGTAATGTTATGATGTCAGATCTAATTGATAATGTCCAACACATATACATCAATAGACACATATTCATTATGCCAAAAATAATATTTGTTGTCATTAGTGTTCTTATTGTTGTTGTTTCACTTTCTATTTTTTTCCTATCCATCTAAACTCTCCAAAAATAATATCCATACACTCAAATTAGAAATCATAATAATTCTGTTATATTTACTTTTGAATGTATATATACTATAGAAAGAAGAAAGTTATTGTGATGTGTAAGAATATTAGTAAATTTAAAGAAATAGGTTTAGAAAGTAACATCCAATGAAAAAAATACAATATCTATCTAAAAAACCAAAAGAGTTAATAAATCATTAAAACTTTTAATGTAATTAAAGAGCATTATTTTAGGTTATTTATTATAAATTTCCTTTTAACATGTTGAATCAACTAACAATTTAAATTATACACAAAATGTCAAATTTGGACTTTAGCATGCCAAGTATTATTTACTTACATGTGTTCTTTTCGCGGATGTATAATTTTTCTTCAAAACTTATTTAATATCAAATTTGAATATGTAAAATTTAATTTTGAAATTAAATTATATGTGGCAGCATTTTGATTCGTGGGCCCTGAAAACAAAGGTCATATCATTCATGTTCTTGAAGATATTTATTCCCCCGGAATTTCAAAGTTTGCGTTAGTATACAAAACGTTTGAAGGAGTTGAAAATTATAATAATTAGATTCTTTAAAATACGCAAGAAAGAATTCACAAGGAGTTTCTAAGGGACGTGGAGTCATGTTGTGTGCATGTAACATGGTAGATCATTCTCCATCTTCAAGGAGTTCATTTCCACTCCAAAATCATATCAAATAAATTTCACATTCACGCACACACACATACATCGGATATAAAAATCTCATTGGTGGTGACGTCAAGTCGTGTGTGTAACTCAGTTGTGTTATTAATTTAATCCCTTTATTCTTCTTTTTGTTTCTTATCACTGTTTTGCATTTACTTCCCCGTTAGCTTATATATCAGACTCTCAATAACTATAATTTAAATTTTAACATGTAAACCTATCAACTTAGAACCCCAAAAATATATTACTCTAGTTTTGGAGTAATCTTAGTGTTCATTTGTTAAAAAGGAATAAATTAATGGAAGAGAGTTAGCATACCCAATGGGATATATTTTCATAACCTTAATATGGCGGGTCATTCAAGGAGAAAAAATTTCAACCAAAATAATAATAAAAGGATTAATCTGAATGAAGATGAGCAACAAGTTTATGTGCCTTTGCAAGATGGAGTTTTTAATGTTGGTCTACCTTTCAATGTTGTTGTTAGTTAAAAATATACAAGTCATGTAAGAGTCCCTCATACGCAAAGGTTTTATGCTTATTGGTTACTCCCGAGTTTTATCCTCCAAATTTAGGCTATTTACAATTGCCATTAGTGGGGATGAGTTTTCGAGCATCATATGCTAATCGGTATTTTTGAATTATAATGAATCATATTTGAACAAGCAATCATGGATTTCTCCATAAATGTATGGAAACTTTAAGCCGCCTAAAGTTACTTATAGAATATTTTAACATCTTGGAAAGCTTATTGATGATACAAATTGTGATATGGTGATTACAATTATCTGCTAAATTACTACTTTGTTTAGTTCCATAATAAAAACTTATATCGCAACAGACCAAACATTGACCACAAAAATGGATGCTATTGTTGATGCTCTATGGGAACCAAATTATGGTATTAATATCAAAATTTCAATGAACAATGACACTTTATAAAGAATGACAGAGCACCAATATTTTTGAACATTTGTATTCAAATCTCTTTCTCATTCTCTTTACTTTCCACTCCAATATACTCTAGACTTAAGAAATTTCAACTTTTTTAAAAAAAAATAAAACATCACTGTCATACCCCAATTTTTGACCTAAGATACCACCTCATATCATAGCATATGCATCATTTGCATCTCTAACAAATTGCATAGCCTGTGTTTGTTACTTGTGACTCAGCAGGATTTAAACAAGAAATCACTCATCAGTACAAGCAACAATCAATTAGGGTTTTGTTCCCCCTTCATCTCAAATGAATAATCTTCATCAACAATCAACATTTGGTCCCCAAAGATTCATTTCAACAAGCTCAAAGGCACTGAATCAACCAAATTAGGGTTTTGACTAAAGATAGCACACCCCTTACTTTTGCTCAGGATTTGACCTAATGACTTGGGAAATGACCTCAAGACCCCAAGTGCATCATTTTGACTTAATCCATTGGCTCAGAACATCTCCTACACAAAGATTGATCAACAGTGAAATCTCAAATCATCAGATTAGGGTTTTGAACTATCAGGGACTGAAATCAGGGATCACATTTGAGAAACCCTAAAAATCCCCAGGAAGTCAATCAAAGGCCTCAATCATCTTCAAATAATCCCTATGACAATATACAATGGAAATTGTATCTCAATTCAAGACCTACAATCATCAATTTCATCTGGTCGACAATTAGGGTTTTTGACCTAATTCATCTGAACAACTGACTTTTTAATCAGGACATGGTTTTACAACTCAAACTATGATTCAATATCCTCCAATACCTCAATATGATCCATTCATACCACTCATTTGATGAGGATAGCTTGATTCATTTGAAATCTCCAGAAACGCGATTCGTCTGAAAAAGTCAACTGTACAAGATCACCATTGACTTTTGGGGAATTTTGGTCAACCATGACTTTTGAAGCTTCAAATCATCAATATATGATATATGAAGTCATTTGATCAAGGAAAATCAAGAAAATCAATCAAGAATCAAAAAGTCAAAAGTTTGACTTTCATACTTAGAAAATTTTCTAAGTGTTTTTCAATGGTTTTTTCCAAACTTTGGAAGGGAATAACTCAAAATTTCACCTACAAACTGAAAAAAACTTCCAACATGAAAGTTGTAGATTTTGATCCGATGAACAACTTTGTCACATATAATTTTTTTCCATAAGATCAACCATTTAAGAGATATGGAGCTTCAAAGTTGGTATCTTTTGAAAATTTCACTTAAAATCTCATTTTCTTCAAAGTTCATGGATCTTTTTCACCCATTTCCTTAAAGGTCTTGAAGAAACTTTCAACTAGGGTTTTGAAGTACATAACATGAGCTTTCCAAAATGTCCAAGAGCATGAAAAAATATGGAGTGTAGCCATGGTTTTGAATTTTGTCATTAGAGGTCATTATGCATGAAATTTCAAGCCATTTTCACTAAGTTTCAATACTACATGATCTATAATCCAAGTGATGACACACCAATGCAATAATTGGAAGATATTTTTCTGGTTTGAGATCAGAATGGAAGAGGATAAGAAGCTTGAGATTTAACCATGGTTTAGTCACTTTTAACCATTTGCATTTAATGTGAAAGATTCCATTTTATCTCTTAAGCCAAATCATCACTTCTTGATCAACTTGCAAAGGTCTGAGTTCAGAACTCTTGGCCTATAAATAGAGGTTCAAATCACTTCCAAAATCACACCAAAACCTCACAATTATAGGTTTTCTCTCTTCTTTCTTGAATTGCAAGTTTCATAGTTTTCAAAGAGGTAGAAAACTCAACCTCCAAATCCTTGAAGTTATGGCCAAAGTGATGGTTCTAACATCTCATAAACATCATTTGGGATGTGTTTGATCCACTCACACACCCCAAAACACCTCAAATCTCAGAATCACTACCTCACTTCCATATGAACACACATTGAGCCTTATCATGCCAAATTTCACTCAGGCTCATTTCTGTCCAAACTAACACTTCAAACACCATCCATATACTTCATATGAACTATCCCAACACTCATCATCAACCAAAAACCTCAGAATCATCAAGCTCGATTCACACTTGGCCCTACTGCAGATCGGGTTTCATGGAATGATCCAGATGAATTCAATCCATGCCAAGCATTCAAACACCTTCCCTAAGGTCCATTGAAGCTATCCAGATCATCAAACAACTTCTGTAACACCTCTATTGCAGGATTCGATTCTCAGTTTGGTCGTTTTTGAAGGTAAGTGCTATCAACTTCAAACTCTATTCTCCATGCATCATAAATGAAATATGAACATACCATCTTGTTTCTGCACACATGAGGATCATTAACCCTCAATCAATTGCATCATAACTTGCACATACACGATTTCAGATTGAATCATAAGATTAGGGTTCTTCGTGTTCATCAGAAAATTAATGATCTTAGAGTGAAAATAAATAAAATTAAATGATACCATCATGTTCCTTGTGAAAAATCGAGCAAGATAGGCTATTCACTTGATCAAAATGATTCAGTTTTCAGATTTTTCAAATTCAAGTTAGGGTTGTGTTCTTGGCGCCAGATTTTGAAACTGAAATTAGGAATTGATTCAAAAATATAATTCATTCGTTGCAAATTTTAAACAGACCACGCGCGTGGTCCAATTGGCAAGTGTTTTGGCTGGTGAGAAAGAGGGCGTGGGTTCAAGCCCTAGTGGAGACAAAACCATTTTTTTACCACTTGTTTTCTTTAATTTTTTTACACAACTTCACCAATCATTTTAACCAATAAAATTAACTCATTTTAATTTCATTTTTTGTACACTCCTCATTTAATATATGTATTTTATGCATACCAAAAAAAATCACCAAAAAATATTTATTTATTTAAAACAAGTGATCACGATTCTTTTCAAAACGATAAACCATTTCTTTTTTATTCTTCTTTTCAAAAGAAACTATTGATTAAATCTTTTTGATTGATCAATTGATTTTCAAAACAATGTGGGCCTCTCGAATATTATAGAGTATAAGTCCCTTTCCTTTTTATTTGTACAGTTTTTCTTTGTACAGAAAACTTTTTCAAAACAAAACTTTCAAACAGTTTTAAAACGACGAAACCTCTCGTTTTTAACAAAACAATCAACCATGTTTTATAAAATAAAACATGGGCCTCCACATAGGTATAAGTCTCATTCCTGTACATGAAATTAGGTATTTCATTGTACAAACACTTTTTTCGTACATACCTCGATCAATTTGTTTTTTAACTTTGAACAACAAATCAAAAATGAAGGTTTTCTTTAAATCTTCCCAAAAATATACCATGGGCCTCCATGTAGGTATAAGTCCTAAGCCCCTTGTAAATACTTGTTTACATAGCTTTGAATAAACTCAAGTGGGTCTCTCCCCGAGTATGAGTCCCGAGTCCCGTGTTTACAAACGGATCATGCTTACAGGTATATTTCCTTCATAAACTCCATTTTATACACACACCTTGTCATATATATGTGCTTATTCATACTTGTTCATATTTGTTCATGTACTTGTTCATATTTGCTCGTACTTGTTCATGTTTGTGATCGTGTTATATATACTTGTTCAACTTAGTACAACACTAGGTTCCCCATAGCCTCCTATTGGGCTTCGTGCAAAGAATCTCCCTAGTTTAGGTTAGGACATAGAGTATGGTTCCCCGGTGAAATCGCTCTAAGAGCTCAAACCAACTATACCATGCCTCCCCTTGGGCTTTGTACAAACAAGTGTCCCTCCCATAGCCTCCTCTTGGGCTTACAATGCAAGGACCCTCGATTGTCCCTCCCATAGCCTCCTCTTGGGCTTACAATACAAGGACCCTCGGATAGCCTCCTCTTGGGCTTCGTACAAGGACCCACGGGCTTCTTATAAGCATCCCCAATATCCAAATCAAATACCCTAGGAGATTAGACATTTATCATCTCTATTATAGGAGTATCTCTTCTATATCATCACAAACAATCAATCAATGGGTTAGTTCTGTTTCCCAACGTCGACAACTTTGTCGATATCAACGCCATAAAGATCTTTTTGAATGGAAATCCTGTTCCGACTTTACTTGGTGACATGTATTTCTCTGTCCATCATAGGAATCGCCAAGGCGGTGGAATCATTGTATGTTGTGCACCTCTGTTGTTCAAATGGATTGTTTCACACTTACCTGAGTCTCCTATCTTCACGGAAAACCGAGAAGGCTTACGTTGGCCTCGAAGACTTATGTCTCTTACTAATAATGATATTCATTGGTATACCTTGGCTCGCTGTGGTACAGAAACCATTGACAGTTGCGGAGAATTCGCCAACGTACCCCTCATTGGTACACAAGGAGGAATTAACTACAATCCGGTCCTAGCCCGACGACAACTCGGGTATGCAAATTCAACTAAACCCATTGGTCCCTCAGTGGAAGGCTACTTCTACCGAGAAGGGGATAATCCTCAAAGGTTGAAAGCAAGAATGGTGAGAGCTTGGTACGACGTCCGATGGAAAGAAAAAGGTGAGGCAAGAAATTGCATTGCCATGGACGCCTACACCTACTAGGTAAAGAAAAGAGCAAAAGAGTTCCAAATGCCTTATGCTTATGAAAAACCCATGTTTCCTGCAGTGTCTCAACGACCCAACATTCCCACTATGGAGGAATACCAAGACACTTTGGCTAAGATGAGGGTAGAAAAAGACGCTTGGGAAGAAAAGTTTCATAGAACTGATGTGGAAAATAGAAAGTTGAAGAAAAGAGTGAAAGATCACGAAGAAACTCTCTATTATCAAGATGGATGGCTCATGAGCAAAGATGAGAAGATTCGTCAGAAGGACGCTGCAATCAAGAGATACATCAAAGAAAGCAAGAAAAATCTTGAAGGTTCAACAAGCAACGCTCCGACTCCTGACGACTGGAAGAATGTTGTTGACAAGCTAAGGACCGAAAAGGCCGAATTGAAAGCTCACTATGGGAAAGAAATCCTGAAGCTCAAGCTGCACAACGCATTTGGTTCTTCGTCTGATGAGGATGCTTAGGATTGTTTAGCTTTTTATTTATCATTTGCTTTTGTAAGGAGCTACGCTCCAATGTTGTAACATTTCCCATTTATTCAATAAAAGAATAGTTTGTGTTCAAATGTTTGCAAGGAAATAATCTTTAAAAATATTTGGAAAAATCATAAATTTCTTTTTGCATACATCATTCTGCATATCGAGTCCGTTGTATAGAGTCTCATCTTTTGGATCTTTCTCCAATAGATCGTCAAGCTGTCGCGTCTCAAAGTTTCTCGACCGCGCTCGCAATATGATCACAGATACAATACTCGTTCAAGCAGAAGAAGAGTAATGGAACACTCTGAACAAGAGAATATTGAGCTTTGTGGTACAGTGACCACCCTTCAGGAGAAGTTGGAAAGTCTCACTACTCTGGTTGACTCCTTAATGGCCGCACAGAATCAGCCGCCGCCACCAAACAGTCAAGCAACAGTGACATCTGAAGTCACTACTCCAGTTTCTACAGTTGCATTCAGTATTCCATCTTTCTCCATGCCAGAAGGTTGGGGCACGCCTTTCAGCTTTGGTGCAGGTTTTCGCCATAATTTCTCTGGGGTTCAAACAACCACAACTGAAGCGCCCGCTGCACAAAGTTCACTATTCACTCCAAATCAGGGGGTAACTTTTTCCCAAATCACTATGGCACTTTCTCAACCCACTATGACAGTTTCGACCCCTACGGTTCACACTGTTCCTTATGATGGCAATGAGATTTATCATGATCAAGGCGATAGCATAAATCAGCGTAATCTTGTAGGAGATCTCCAAGAGTAGTTTAACAAGATGCAGCTGGTGTCGCGGGCGAAAAATCGTTTTGTTCCTCTTTTTTGTGGGATGAGACACCTGATGCCTTCTTTGGGCTCGAGTGCTCATAAAAAAATGATTTTTCTTTGTTTCGACCAAACTTTTTATTATTTCCAAAGGAGGAAAAGGAAAAAAGCTGCAATAACCTAAGAAGAGGGGGGAGAGATCTTGGGTAAGAGGGTTGGTTATACGAAGGAAAGGTATTAGCACCCAACGTATCTATAGTACTCTATAGGATTCTTTATTGTTTTTCATTCTATGTTATGGCGGAGGTTCTGTTGTGAAATAGGTGGGACCTAAGGTGTTTGTTTGATTATGCTCGCAAAGATCATCGCGATCCTCTGCATACATATCCCTTAGAGGGAATCAGAGCATCTGTAGCTCGGGGTCTACGGGTGCTAAGGTTTGAGTGGTTTGAGAGAGAAGTTTTTCTCGCCAAGGATATGACCTTGTGCCTACGTATTCTCAAAGGGATGTTGAGAAAGTCAGAGCAATCGTAGTTCCCACTTATGCTAGTGGAAGCAAAGGATAAGAGACAAATGTCATCTAAATGTTCGATGTATCTAATCTATATCATCACATACATCTGTTTGATTTTTGTTTGAAAATCTTTTCATTATAAGCCCGGGGCCATGCCACTTATGGCGCTTAGAATGATAAAGATGTTTTTGTTTGTTTAACCAGCCTTGTGGCAAAAACTTTCAATGAAGTCAGCCTTGTGACAAAAAGTTTTGATTAATCAGCCAGCCTTGTGGCAAAAGTTTCAATGAAGTCAGCCTTGTGACAAAAACTTTGATTAATCAGCCAGTACGGTGGCAAAACGGTTTGATTGATTAGCCAGCCTTGTGGCAAAAAGAAGTTTGATTGATTAATTGTTTGTGATGATATAGAAGAGATACTCCTATCATAGAGATGAAAAATGTCTAATCTCCTAGGGTATTTGATTTGGATATTGGGGATGCTTATAAGAAGCCCGTGGGTCCTTGTACGAAGCCCAAGAGGAGGCTATCCGAGGGTCCTTGCATTGTAAGCCCAAGAGGAGGCTATGGGAGGGACAATCGAGGGTCCTTGCATTGTAAGCCCAAGAGGAGGCTATGGGAGGGTCACTCGTTTGTACAAAGCCCAAGGGGAGGCATGGTATAGTTGGTTTGAGCTCTTAGAGCGATTTCACCGGGAAACCATACTCTATGTCCTAACCTAAACTAAGGGAGATTCTTTGCACGAAGCCCAATAGGAGGCTATGGGGAACCTAGTGTTGTACTAAGTTGAACAAGCACACATATCACACATATGAACAAACATGAACAAGTATGAACAAACATGAACAGGTATGAACAATTATATATATGACAAAGTGTGTGTATATAATGGAGTTTATGAAGGAAATATACCTGTAAGCATGATCCATTTGTATACACGGGGGCTCGGGACTTATACTCGAGGAGAGGTCCACTTGAATTTATTCAAAGCTATGTAAACAGGTATTTACAAAGGGGCTTGGGACTTATACCTACATGGAGGCCCATGGTATTTTTGGGAAGATTTAAAGAAACCTTCATTTTTGATTTGTTATTCAAAGTTAAAAAACAAACTGATCGAGGTATGTACAAAAAGGCGTACAATGAAATACCTAATTTCATGTACGGGAATGGGTATGTACAAAAGGGGCTTGGGACTTATACCTACATGGAGGCCCATGGTATATTGAAAAGTTTTGCTTCTTTGAAGTTTGGTTGTTTTGAAAATGATTTGAAAATTATTTGAAAAGATTTTATTTTGAAGAAGTTTTATTGTTTTGAAAAAAACTGTACAAAAGGAAAAGAAATGGGACTTACACTCTCTAATATTCGAGAGGCCCCACTTCGTTTTGAAAATCAATTGATCAATCAAAAAGATTTAATCAACGGTTAAAAAGAAATGGTTTATCGTTTTGAAAAAGAATCGCGATCGCTCGTCTTAAAACGATTTGAATTTTGAAAGAAAACAACTTAATTAAGTTAAAACAAGTTTTAATACTCAATTAAGACCTAAATGATTAGGGTTTGATCACAAAAAATATTTACAAGTGATTAGGTTAAAAATTAAATGAAAAACAATATTTAAAGTATTTAGAAACACTTAAAAATGTATCATTTTAAACCTAATTAAAAGCATATTAAATAAATCCTTTTTTTGTGATTTTTTTTGATATTGTTAAAATATGTATATTAAATAAAAGGTGTGTAAAAAATGAAGAAAAAATAAGTTGATTTGAATGGTTAATTAATTAGATGAAGTTTGTTAAAAAATGAAAGAAAATAGTTGTAAAAAAAAATGGTTTGGTCCTGCCAGGGTTTGAACTCACGCCCTCTCTCTCTCACCAACCAAAACACTTGCCAACTGAGCCACGCTTGTGGCTTGTAATACGTACACTTCCATTTAATTATATTTTGAAATTGATATTTGAAATTTCTGAACCAAAAAACGCGCCAAGAACACAATCCCAACTGAAATTTGAAAATCTCTAAAACTGTGTTGTTTTGATCAAGTGAATAGCCTATCTTGCTCGATTTTTCACCAGGAACATGATGGTGCCATTTAATTTCATTTATTTTTGCTCTAAGATGGTTAATTTTCTGATGAACACGAAGAACCCTAATATGACAAATCATTGTGAAATCGTGTATGTGCAAGTTATGATGCAATTGATTGAGGGTTAATGATCCTCATAGGTGCAGAAACAAGATGGTATGTTCATATTTCATTTATGATGCATGGAGAATAGAGTTTGAAGTTCATGAAGCTTACCTTCAAAAACGGCAAAACTGGAGATTTGATTCTTCAATAGAGGTGTTACAGATGCTTTGTATCGATCTGGATAGCTTCAATGATGATTATGGAAGGTGTCTGGATGCTTGGAACCACCTGGATTCATCTGAGCATGACCATGGTACCCGATCTGCAGATGCTTCAAGAGTGAATCGAACTTGATGATTCTGAAGTTTTTGATTGATGATGGGTGTTGGGATAGTTCATATGTGATGTATATAAGGTGTTGGAAGTGTTAATTTGGACAGAAATGATCTGGAATGGAAATTGGCATGATAAGGTTCACTATGTGCAAACATGGAGGTTGAAGAGTGATTCTGAGTTTTATGTGTTTTTGGGGTGTGTGAATGATTCAAACACATCCCAAATGATGTTTATGAGATGTTAGAACCATCACTTTGGCCATAACTCAAAGGGTTTGGAGGTTGAGTTTTCTACCTCTTTGAAAACTATGAAACTTGCAATTCAAGAAAGAAGAGAGAAAACCTATAATTGTGAGGTTTTGGTGTGATTTGAAGAGTGGAAATGATCTCTATTTATAGGCCATGGATTCTGAATTCAGAGCTTTGCAACTTGCTTCAAAGTTTGATGATTTGGCTTAAGGGATAGAAAAGAATCTTTTACATTAAATGCATATGGTTAAAGTTACTAAACCATGGTTAAATTCCAAGCTTCCTATCCTCTTCCATTCTGATCTTCAAATCAGAAAATATCATTCAATTATTGCTTCTATGCATCATTACTTGGATTATAGGTCATGTAGTCTTGAAACTTAGTGAAAAATGGTGAAAATTCAAGTGAAAATGATCACTAATGTCAAAATTAAAAACCATGGCTACACTCCATATTTTTTCATGCTCTTGGACATTTTGGAAAGCTCATGTTACACACTTCAAAACCCTAGTTGGAAGTTTCTTCAAGACCTTTAAGGAAATGGGTGAAAAAGATCCATGAACTTTGAAGAAAATGAAGTTTTAAGTGAAATTTTCCAAAGATGCCAACTTTGAAGCACCATATCTCTTAAATGGTTGATCTTATGGAAAACAATTATATGTGTCAAAGTTGTTCATTGGATCAAAATCTACAACTTTCATGTTGGAAGTTTTTTTCAGTTTGTAGGTGAAATTTTGAGAAATTCCCTTCCAAAGTTTGGAAAAAACCATGGAAAACACTTAGAAAATTTTCTAAGTATGGAAAGTCAAACTTTTGACTTTTTGATCCTTGATTGATCTTCTTGATTTTTCTTGATCAAATGACTTCATATATCATATATTGATGATTTTCAACTTCAAAAGTCATGGTTGACCAAAATTCCCAAAAGTCAAAGGTGTTCTTGGATAGTTGACTTCTTCAGACGAATCGCGTTTCTGGAGATTTCTCATGAACCAAGCTATCCTTACCAAATGAATGGTATGAATGGATCATATTGAGGCATTAGAAGATATTGAATCATAGTTTGAGTTGTGGCATCTTGTCCTGATTAAAAAGTCAGTTGTTCAGATGAATTAGGTCAAAAACCCTAATTGTCGACCAGATGAAATTGATGACTGTAGGTCTTGAATTGAGATTTAATTTCCATTGGATGTTGTCATAGGGATTATTTGAAGATGATTGAAACTTTTTATTGACTTCCTGGGGATTTTTAGGGTTTCCCAAATGTGATCCCTGATTTCAGTCCCTGATAGTTCAAAACCCTGATCTGAGGATTTGTCTGATCAATCTTTGTGTAGGAGGTATCTTGAGCCAATAAATTAGATCAAGATAATGTACTTGAGGTCTTTATATCATGTCCCAAGTCATTGGGTCACATCCTGAGCAAAAGTCAGGAGTATGCTATCTTCAGTCAAAACCCTAATTCAGTCGATTCAAAGCTGTTGAGCTTGTGAAGTGAATCTCTGAGGACCAAATGTTGATTGTTGATGAAGATGATTTATTTGAGATGAAGGGAGAACAAAACCCTAATTGGTTGTTACTTGTACTGATGAGTGATTTCCTGATTAAATCCTGCTGAGTCACAAGTAGCAAACACAAGCTATGCAATTTGTTAGAGATGCAAATGATGCATATGCAATGATATGAGGTGGTATCTTAGGTCAAAAATTGGGGTATGACAGATGCCCCTATTTAAGTTTCTTCAACCTGAGACATGAAGATTGAAAATCTTCGTTTTGATAGGGTGGAAGAGACTTAAATATCAGAAGACGCAAATTTTGGACCTAAGATACCAAAATTGCGAATGATACAAGGATATCTTTACCGAGGGAATATCAAAACTGACCCCGCTGGGGAAAAGAGGTTGGGAAGGATGTCTCAATCCGTTTTAGGAAGAGAATCCATTTTATTGGGAAAGCAAGTGTATGCTTCGCCTGGGAATGATAGCTTTGTAAGAAAAGCTTACCTATCGACATTATCGACTATCAACAAAGGGATAGACTTGTTTAATAATGCGAAGGTGAAAGGTATGAAACTGTGTTACCGACTACCAGCATGGTGATAGACTTGACAAGGTAAAAAGAGTTTCAAAAGTTTGGTTAATATTACCGACTATCAGCATGGTGATAGACATGTTTAATAATATAACCAGAACAAAAGGTTACCGACTACCAGCCTTGTGATAGTGGTTTTGAAGACATGATCAATTATCAGCCAAGTGATAAAATGATCCTGGAGACTTTGCTAGGGAAATTACTGGTTATTCAGCCTTGTGAACAGTAATAAGGCCCTGATTGTCAAATGGTCTTCATGATTGATTTCCTTGAGAGGAAAATTTTTGAAAGAAACATAAACTGCTCAGATGATGAGGCTATTGTTTATGGTTCTATTTTTCACGACTCTGTTTGAGGAATCGGAATTTGAATCTTTGGTAAAGACAGGGTTCTAACCAAAAATGAATTGGAAAGAGACAGTCAAACAAGACTTTGTACCCATGAGGAATGAACTCAACTGGGGATTCTCTCCTTTGTTTTGAGAGGAGAAACTAAAGCAACCTTCTTCCACGAGGAATGATCTCAGTGGGGAACTGGAGAAAGAAAGGATGTTATTTCTGCTTATGGGTGACAACCTACTGGAGAGATGACACGCCCATATCTGCTTTGTTTTTCTTTTTCTTTTTTTCTCTTCTTTTTTTTCTTTTTTCTCTTTTTTTTTTTGGGATAGATATATCCTAAACAAGTGATTTTGAGGCAAACATTGAAAAATGCAAGAATGCATAAATGACGCAAATATGTATGAATGATGAATGTCATGAATGTAGCATGCATGCTAACAATACTGACAGACAAAGAAGTATACTGGAGAGGGACCGACGTCGCAATACAACCAGATACTTGGCAAATGTTCTTCAACACGGTGTAGATAACACAGGTGATGAATGGTGTTGCGTGCTTTTAGCTTCTCTGGGGAAGATAAACATCTTTTCTCATTGAGATGGAAGAACCTTTTCACTGGAGATGGAAAATCTTCGTGACTGGGGATAAAAGACCTTCTTCACTGGAGATAGAAGAGCTTCTTCACTGGGGATAGAAGAGCTTCTTTACCTCGAGGGATAATTGCTTCAAGAATTCTTTTCTGGGACAAGAATATCGCTGTCTCAACAATTTTTCAGGGAGAATCCTTTTGTTCATCCTATGGAGACGACTGCTGATGTTCCTTCCGTTGTTCACAACTCAAAGGAAAATTTCGCTTTTATTTTGAAAAAGAAAAGTGAAGTAAATTCATTTAAAACTTATTTTTTTCTTTTTTTTGTTTCAAAAGTGAATAACACAATTAAAGCGTCATTTCGCAAGCTGAAAGAAATTAAAGATTGCAAACAAATGGGCACAAGGCTCAAATTTATTTAATAGGATGGTAATCAGCTAAAGGCGTGATTCCATGGAGTATTTACAAAAGTTGGAAATGGTAATTATGCGGAAAAGGCTACATTAAAAGCAATAACCACTATTCCCTTAACAACTTTGAGTTCCAACTGTGCTTGTCGCTTCAGATTGGCGATGATTTGATTGAAGATCCTTTGATGAAGTACAGATTCTTCAGGTGACGAAGTACGGACTAATGCAGTTACTTTGTCATTATTCCTTAATTTTTGCCTAGATTGCCCTTTCAGGTTTTCAATCTACCAGGATGAATTTTTCTGTTTATTGTCTCTAATTTTTGCCTGGACCGCCCTTTCGGGTTTTCAATCCACCGAGACGCTCATTTTTGCCTAAGTCGCCCTTTGCGGGTTTTCGACTTACCGAGCTGTTCTTTTGTATTTTTTTAGACAAAGTATTTCTTGACTGCATCAGCATTCACAGGATATGGGAGTTCATCACCATCCATGGTTGCAAGAGTCATGGCGCCGCCAGAAAATGTTCTTTTGACAACATACGGGCCTTCGTAATTAGGAGACCATTTGCCCCTAGAATCTGGTTGAAAAGACAAGATCTTTTTAAGCACGAGGTCGCCTTCTTGAAATTCACGAGGTCGAACCTTTTTGTTGAAGGCTTGTTTCATCCTTGCTTGGTATAACTGTCCATGGCATAGAGCAGGCATACGTTTTTCTTCGATTAAGTTCAACTGATCGTATCTGCTTTGACACCATTCAGCCTCTGATAACTTAGTCTCCATGAGGACTCTCATTGATGGGATTTCAACTTCTACAGGGAGCACAGCTTCCATGCCGTATACTAGAGAAAAGGGAGTTGCCCCTGTTGAAGTACGCACTGAGGTACGGTACCCATGTAAAGCAAATGGCAGCATTTCGTGCCAGTCTTTGTAAGTGACGACCATTTTCTGGACGATCTTCTTAATGTTCTTGTTAGCAGCTTCAACTGCGCCGTTCATTTTTGGTCTGTAAGGAGAAGAGTTATGATGCTCAATCTTGAATTCCTCACATAATTCTTTCATCATTTTGTTGTTCAAGTTTGAACCATTGTCAGTAATGATCTTGCTGGGAATACCATATCGGCAAATGATGTTATTCTTGATAAACCTCACAACCACTTGTCTTGTAACATTGGCGTAAGATGATGCTTCGACCCATTTGGTGAAGTAATCAATAGCTACCAAGATGAAACGATGACCGTTTGAAGCTTTCGGTTCGATCATTCCAATCATGTCGATACCCCACATGGAGAAAGGCCACGGAGATGAGAGAACGTTGAGTAGAGTCGGTGGCACATGGATCTTATCTGCGTAGATCTGGCACTTGTGACATCTCTTCACGTGTTTGTAACAGTCAGATTCCATTGTCAACCAATAGTATCCTGCTCTTAAGATCTTTTTGGACATTGCATGCCCATTTGAATGAGTTCCAAAGGACCCTTCATGCACTTCATGCATTAACATGTCTGCTTCGTGTCTGTCCACGCATCTGAGCAAAACCATGTCGAAATTTCTTTTGTATAGCACATCTCGGTTCAGGAAGAAACTGCCAGAAAGTCTCCTTAGAGTTTTCTTATCTTTGTTTGATGCCCCAAGCGGGTACTCTTGAGTTTGAAGGAAGCGTTTGATGTCGTGGAACAACGGTTTATCATCGATGACTGCTTCAGTTGCAAACACATAGGCGGGCCTTTCAAGGCGCGTGATTCTGACTTTAGGCACATCATTCCAGTGACTGACTTTGAACATGGAAGATAGAGTAGCCAAGGCGTCTGCCATTCGATTCTGATCTCGAGGTATATGATGCAATTCAACCTGGTTGAAGAAAGTCAACAGACGTCTTGCATAATCTCTGTAGGGAATCAAGCCAGGGTGATAAGTTTCCCATTTGTCTTTGATTTGGTTGATCACGATGGCTGAATCTCCATATATGTCGAGGATCTTGATCCTTAAGTCAATGGCTTCTTCGAGACCCATGATACAAGCTTCATATTCTGCAATGTTGTTGGTGCAATCAAATAGCAGTCTGGCGGAGAATGGGATATGAGTACCCTTGGGAGTGATGATGATTGCCCCAATTCCATTGCCAAAAGCGTTTACTGCTCCATCGAAAATTAGGCCCCATCTTGATCCGGGCTCAGGACCTTCTTCTGGTAACGGTTCATCACAATCTTTCATCTTTAAGTACATGACATCTTCGTCAGGAAAGTCAAACTTGAGAGATTGATATTCATTAATTGGTTGATGCGCCAAATGATCGGTGAGAATGCTTCCTTTGACCGCTTTTTGAGCACGGTACTCGATGTCATACTCAGATAACAGCATTTGCCATCGGGAAATCCTTCCTGTTAATGCAGGCTTTTCAAAGACATACTTGATCGGATCCATTCTGGAGATTAACCAAGTAGTATTGTTGATCATGTATTGGCGGAGACGTTTTGAAGCCCAAGCCAAAGCACAACACGTTTTTTCGAGCATGGAGTAACGAGACTCACAATCTGTGAATTTCTTACTCAAGTAATAGATGGCATGCTCCTTCTTACCAGTTTCATCTTGTTGTCCAAGCATATAACCCATGGATTCTTCTAACACAGTAAGGTACATGATTAGTGGTCTTCCTTCAACCGGAGGAATCAATATTGGTGGTTCTAACAGGTACTCTTTGATACTGTCGAACGCTTTCTGGCAATCTTCAGTCCATACAACCCCTTGATCTTTGCGGAGAAGCTTGAAAATTGGCCCACAAGTAGCAGTCATTTGAGAGATAAATCTGGAGATATAGTTTAACCGTCCGAGAAATCCTCTTACTTGTTTTTCAGTCTTTGGTGCAGGCATCTCTTGAATAGCTCTGACTTTGTCGGGATCTACTTCAATTCCTCTTTGGCTGACAATGAAACCCAAGAGTTTTCCAGATCTAACCCCAAAAGTACATTTGTTAGGATTCAAGCGAAGCTGATATTTCCTTAATCGTTGAAACAACTTCAAAAGGTATTCAATATGTTCTTCTTCTGTGCTGGACTTGGCTATCATGTCGTCCACATAAACTTCAATTTCTTTATGCATCATGTCATGAAAGAGAGTAGTCATTGCCCTTTGGTAAGTTGCGCCTGCATTCTTTAATCCAAACGGCATCACTTTGTAGCAAAAGGTACCCCATGGGGTGATGAAAGATGTCTTCTCCATGTCTTCGGGAGCCATCTTGATCTGATTATAACCGGAGAACCCGTCCATGAAGGAAAAGACGTTGAACTTAGCGGTGTTATCAACCAGCATGTCGATATGTGGTAATGGAAAGTCATCTTTTGGACTGGCCTTGTTCAAGTCACGGTAGTCAACACACATTCTGACTTTTCCATCTTTTTTCGGAACTGGCACTATGTTAGCCAACCATTGAGGATACTCAGAGGTGACAAGAAAACCTGCGTCGAGTTGCTTTTGAACTTCCACTTTGATCTTGTTAGCCATATCAGGGTGAGTCCTTCGCAATTTCTGCTTAACCGGCGGACATTCTGGCTTCAATGGCAAATAATGCTGAACAATATTGGTATCCAACCCAGGCATGTCTTGGTAGGACCAGGCAAACACGTCAACATATTCTTTGAGAAGGTCTGTCAACTTACTCTTGATATCAGTATCAAGCAGCGATCCAATGGTCACTTCTTTTTTGTCTTCTTCAGAACCCAAGTTGATCTTTTCTAAAGGCTCTTTGTGAGGCAGAATGGCTCTTTCCTCGTGCTTAAGTAATCGAGAGATCTCGTCCGGGATCTCCTCTTCTTCCTCTTCTTCGGCTTCGAACACAGGAAACTCAAAGTTGGGAGAGGGCATAGGGTTATTGCATTCAATGGGTTTATCAATAGTAAATCTGCACATGTGATTTATATTTATTTCAGAAAATTTATGAATGCAGGAGTGTATGCAGATTTTTTTTTGAAAAAGTTTTTTTTTATTTTGGTTTTTTAGGATTACCATTTCCAGAAAAAAGCAAAAATAAAACATATAATGTAGGGAATTCAAAATGACACTTTATTTATGATTCATTTTTGAAACAAAGCCCTAAACACAAACTCATTTGTCTTGGGCAGGACAAAGAGGGAAACTTTTAAAACAAAGCCCTATACACAAAGTTATTTGGGCGGAACATTTAAAAGTGAAGCCCTATAAAACATCTCTCTGCTTTGGGCAAGGCAGGAGGTCAAAATAACAGCGAGGTGATTACTTTGAGCGGCGAACAACATTCGGAACGTCGACAGCTTTCCAGTAGCAACGAACTCCTCTGTGTATTATGTATTCAGGAAAATTCTCCTCAGAATTATCTTCAGTATTGACATTGACCGCTGGTCGAGCAGGATTTGAAGGTCCTGGTTTGTCACCCTTGTTCTTTGTAGAGTTGAAACGGTCTTCTTCTACTTCTTGAAGAGCATAAGACGAGTCACAATCTTCAGAATTTTCAGGATGTATTTCCCAGTCTTCAGGATGAAGAGACTCATTGTCAGCGACACTTTCCGAGTCAGTTGCGGGACCATCTTCCCCTTCATCTTCAAAAATGGAATTTATGTGATAATAACCATCTTCAGGATTGTTAATCTTGGCAGATGCATTGAAGTTGAAATTTTCAGTAATTTCAGGTTGCTGAGAAAATTGACAAGGCTGATAAGCCTCTTCTGGTTGACTATTATATTCAAAGGAATCTCCCCATCCAGTTGGTTGAATATCCTCAATCGAAATCTTTGAACTTTCAGGCGCAGTATATTTCACCATATAATCATATTTTCCACTTGGTTGTCCCAAGGTGTCCCAGATTTCTGCAGGAACAGGCTCAGTTTCTTTGCCATTGGATTCTTCTGTAGGAGGATATGGTTCTTCCTGAGATATATATCCCGAGTCATTGAGATAACATTTCCATTCTTCTTCAGGATCGGGTAAACCTTCTTCGATGCATTCTTCAATAAGGACATTAACCTCTTGAGGAATTGGGTTAAGGAACCCTCCACTAATGAATGTTTCTTTGATCGGACGAAGGGTTTCATCCTTCTTGGTGCAGTTTGAGAATGTTGGTGAACATCCGAGACCTGCTCTAGTTTCATTCTTGGTAGGGATCACAACTTGCCCCCAGCCAGTGGTAGTTCCATCTTTCACTACTTTTACCGCCTCTTTGTAAGAAGAGATTGATGCTTTCTTTTTGGAGGATTCGTCTTCTAAAGAGAGACCTTGGAACTGAGTTCCTTCCACATCATCAGCACCAATGAAAGAGAAATTGGATAAATGGCTCACCATCAAGGCTTGTTCTCCATTTATTGTTACCAATTTTCCATTTGTTACAAACTTTAACTTTTGATGGAGCGTAGACGTTACTGCCCCTGCTTCATGGATCCATGGTCGTCCTAACAGGCAGCTATAAGCAGCTTGAATGTCCATGACCTGGAAAGTGATTTGAAATGTATGTGGACCAATTGTCATGGGAAGGTTGACTTCGCCGATAACAGATTTTCGCGATCCATCAAATGCTTTGACTAATACACCACTGAACTTCATAGGCATTCCTTGGTAAGATAAGCGAGCAAGAGTCGTCTTTGGCATCACATTCAAGGAAGATCCGGTGTCTACTAACACATTGGACAAAGAGTCTGACTGACAGTTCATAGAAATGTGCAAAGCAAGATTGTGATTTTTACCCTCCTCGGGGAGTTCTTCATCACAGAAGCTTAAATTGTTGCAAGCTGTTATGTTGGCTATTATCCCATCAAAATGATCAACAGTCACATCATGATCTACAAAAGCTTGATCCAAAACTCTCATCAGGGCTTCCCTGTGGGCTTCTGAATTTAAAAGCAATGAAAATATCGAGATCTTCGAAGGAGTCTGCATAAGCTGATCCACAATCTTGTATTCACTTCTTTTGATAAGTTTCAAAATTTCATCAAAATCAGGATTCACATTGATTCCACTCGATTGACCAACATCAGTGTTTGTATTACTAACAGGAATTTCCACAGGATTCCCTACTGGTGTATTGACAGGATTTTGCCCGGTTGCTTGAGCAACAGGCTGCTTTGAAGGTAGTGGAGTATACACACGTCCACTTCTTGTTACTCGACTCACATCAGCGATGTTTACGACAGATGAGAGAGTAGGTAAAGGAACTTCTTGTCCATTCTTTATCATTGTTGCATTGTAGTTGTATGGAACTGCCTTGTCAGAGTCATAAGGAACAGGTCCAGGTAGACAAATGATCAAAGGAGCAATAGGAACCTTTGGCTTGTTGTAAGTAACTTCCATGCACTCAGGCATGTTGAAATGAGGAACGATGACGTTAACTGTAGGCATTTCCGAGTTGATATCTGAGACTAAAAGCTCATGCGGATAACATCCTATCATGTTAACTTCATTTTCATCCCTATTTCTGTAGATCTGAATAGTACCATTATCCAATAGAACTTGGAGATCTCTTCTCACAATCGAACATCCGTGAGGATCTACACAACATATGCTACAGGAACCATAGTGATGCTGGTGAAAACTCGGCCCTCGACAGAGAGTAGCGTGCATTTGTACCAAATCGGCTCTTGAGAAATTGATATTATAGACTCGGTACGGACCAGGACATCCATACACCATGTTTACAACATGCCCTCCATGATTGGGCAGCGGATTTGCTTGCACATTTGGATTCAAATTTCTGAAAGAGAGGAGATTAGATCTAACCAACCTCTGAACTTCATATTTCAAAGCTATGCAATGCTCAAGATCATGGCCAGGTGCTCCTTGATGATAAGGGCATGAGACCTCAGCTTTGTACCACCATGGGAGTTTCTCAGGTACTGGTGGTGGTGCTTTAGTTTGAACAAGACCTCTTTCAATCAAAGCAGGGTATAACTCTGTGTAGGTCATTGGAATTGGATCAAACTGTGGAGCTCTTTGTACTCGATTCTGATTATTGTTAAGCTGCTGAGCCTGTGGTCGAGGCTGTTGTTGTTGAAACTGAGGAGTGAATCCCGGATTTGGTGTTGTGTTAACGACTGGTGTGATAGAAGCAACCTGTCGCTGACGATTGACATTTCCTCTTGGCCTCCCTTGGGATACCATGTCAACACTTTGTTCTTTCTTCTTTGGGAAACCACTTCCGAACTTTTTGGTTCCACTTGAAGATCCACCTTCTTTAGTTAGGCTTCCGGTTCGGACTCCTTCTTCTAGACGCATCCCCATGTTTACCATCTCGGTGAAATCACTTGGAGCACTAGCAATCATGCGTTCATAATAAAACGGACTGAGAGTATTCAAGAAGATCTTTGTCATCTCTTTCTCTTTTAACGGTGGATTAATCTGAGCAGCAGTTTCTCTCCATCGTTGGGCATACTCTTTGAAAGCTTCATGGTCTTTCTGAGCCATGGATCGAAGTTGATCTCTGTCTGGAGCCATATCCGAGTTATACTTGTATTGTCGGACAAAGGCCTCACCTAGGTCATTGAATGTTCGAATATTAGTGCTATCCAAGCCTGTGTACCACTTCAGTGCGGCACCAGTTAAACTGTCTTGAAAGTAATGGATAAGCAACTGATGATTATCTGCATAAGTAGACATCTTTCTGGCATACATCACAAGATGACTTTGTGGACAAGAACTACCTTTGTACTTCTCAAAGTATGGGACCTTGAACTTAGCAGGTATCTGTACACTGGGAACCAAACATAGTTCCTGGGCATTCTTTCCAAACAAATCTTTTCCCCGAATAGCTTTGACTTCCAACTGCATCTTGTTAAACTGCTCTTGGAGATCTTCCACAAGGTTACGCTGACTTGTGCTATCACCCTGATCATGATAAATCTCATTGTCTCCGTAAGGAACAGTGTGAACCATAGGAGTCGGAACCGTCATAGTGGGTTGAGAAAGTGCCATAGTGATTTGGGAAAAAGTTACCCCTGAATGTGGAATAAACGTCGAACCCTGTGCAGCAGGCGCTTCAGTTGTAGCTGTTTGAACTCCAGAGAAATTATGACGGAAACCTGTACCAAAGCTAAAAGGCGGGCCCTAACCTTCTGGCATGGAGAAAGATGGAATGCTGAATGCAACCGTAGAAACTGGAGTAGTGACTTCAGATGTTACTGTTGCTTGGCTGTTGGGTGGCGGCGGCTGATTCTGTGCAGCCATTAAGGAGTCAACTAGAGTAGTGAGACTTTCCAACTTTTCCTGAAGGGTGGTCACTGTACCACGAAGCTCAATATTCTCTTGTTCAGAGTGTTCCATTACTCTTCTTCTGCTTGAACGAGTATTGTATCTGTGATCTGATTGCGAGCCCGGTCGAGAAACTTTGAGACGCGACAGCTTGACGATCTATTGGAGAAAGATCCAAAAGATGAGACTCTATACAACGGACTCGATATGCAGAATGATGTATGCAAAAAGAAATTTATGATTTTTTTCCAAATATTTTAAAGATTATTTTCTTACAAACATTTGAACACAAACAAATCTTTTATTCATTCATTTTTTTTTATTTTTTTTTATTGCAATAATGGGAAATGTTACAACATTGGAGCGTAGCTCCTTACAAAAGCAAATGATAAATAAAAAAGATAATTAAATCCTAAACATCTTCATCAGACGAAGAACCAAATGCATTGTGCAGCTTGAGCTTCATGATTTCTTTCCCATAGTGAGCTTTCAATTTGGCCTTTTCGGTCCTCAGCTTGTCAACAATATTCTTCCAATCATCAGGAGTCGGAGCGTTGCTTGTCGAGCCTTCAAGCTTTTTCTTGCTTTCTTTGATGTATCTTCTGATTGCAGCGTCTTTCTGACGAATCTTCTCATCTTTGCTCATGAGCCATCCATCTTGACGGTAAAGAGTTTCTTCGTTTTCCCACATCAGGCGCTTTGAAACCATATTTCTTGGTATGCCTCTTTACCTCTTCCATAACTTAATCCTAATGTTTGCAAAGAAAATTTCTCTAAATCTTTGGAAAAATCATGTTTTTTTATGGAAAAAAGATGGTTTTTTTTTTAATGAATGTATGAATGCGTGGATGCATGAATGCCACATATTCAAACATGGTAAAACAAACATGGTAATACGAACATGGTAACACAAACATGGTACACAAACATGGTAACACAAACATGGTACACATAGGTTCAAAGGTCCAGCGTCACGAGCATGAGGTCAGAGAACCAAAAATGGGATAGATCTAGTTAATCACCTGCACAACATGTTCTACTGATACGTCAGAGTCTACATTTTTCTTTCGGATATTACCGGCCTTCCACAATTCATCTCATGAGCCAGTAATATTCTCAAGAAAAACTCGTCTGAGTGTGGTTCTCCGCATGACAACTATCCAAGTCTTCACCTGGATCGTTTCTGCACCACGTCCTAATAAGGCCAGGATGGGTTGGGGTTCTACGGCCAACTCAGCTTCTACAGTTCAATGCAGCAATAATGTTTTCGCTACGAAACATGCTAAACATATATTACCAACAAGGAACCTCCACTGAGCGGAAGGATTCTCACGTGCGCCTGCACATGACTATACCCTCCACCTAATTTCTTATGTGTACTTAATCCGGGTTAGGATTTGTCCATAATGTATCACTTGTAACAGAACCACACAAGTAACAGAACCAAAGAATCACACATGTAACAAAAATTAAAAAAAACAATAATTAGAAATAACCCTTCCTTTGGAAACAATAAAAAGATGGTCCCCAGTGAAGTCGCCATTTTTCTGTCGCGGGCGAAAAATCGTTTTGTTCCTCTTTTTTGTGGGATGAGACACCTGATGCCTTCTTTGGGCTCGAGTGCTCATAAAAAAATGATTTTTCTTTGTTTCGACCAAACTTTTTATTATTTCCAAAGGAGGAAAAGGAAAAAAGCTGCAATAACCTAAAAAGTGGGGGGAGAGATCTTGGGTAAGAGGGTTGGTTATACGAAGGGAAGGTATTAGCACCCAACGTATCTATAGTACTCTATAGGATTCTTTATTGTTTTTCATTCTATGTTATGGTGGAGGTTCTGTTGTGAAATAGGTGGGACCTAAGGTGTTTGTTTGATTATGCTCGCAAAGATCATCGCGATCCTCTGCATACATATCCCTTAGAGGGAATCAGATCATCTGTAGCTCGGGGTCTACGGGTGCTAAGGTTTGAGTGGTTTGAGAGAGAAGTTTTGCTCGCCAAGGATATGACCTTGTGCCTACGTATTCTCAAAGGGATGTTGAGAAAGTCAGAGCAATCGTAGTTCCCACTTATGCTAGTGGAAGCAAAGGATAAGAGACAAATGTCATCTAAATGTTCGATGTATCTAATCTATATCATCACATACATCTGTTTGATTTTTGTTTGAAAATCTTTTCATTATAAGCCCGGGGCCATGCCACTTATGGCGCTTAGAATGATAAAGATGTTTTTGTTTGTTTAACCAGCCTTGTGGCAAAAACTTTCAATGAAGTCAGCCTTGTGACAAAAAGTTTTGATTAATCAGCCAGCCTTGTGGCAAAAGTTTCAATGAAGTCAGCCTTGTGATAAAAACTTTGATTAATCAGCCAGTACGGTGGCAAAACGGTTTGATTGATTAGCCAACCTTGTGGCAAAAAGAAGTTTGATTGATTAATTGTTTGTGATGATATAGAAGAGATACTCCTATCATAGAGATGAAAAATGTCTAATCTCCTAGGGTATTTGATTTGGATATTGGGGATGCTTATAAGAAGCCCGTGGGTCCTTGTACGAAGCCCAAGAGGAGGCTATCCGAGGGTCCTTGCATTGTAAGCCCAAGAGGAGGCTATGGGAGGGACAATCGAGGGTCCTTGCATTGTAAGCCCAAGAGGAGGCTATGGGAGGGTCACTCGTTTGTACAAAGCCCAAGGGGAGGCATGGTATAGTTGGTTTGAGCTCTTAGAGCGATTTCACCGGGAAACCATACTCTATGTCCTAACCTAAACTAAGGGAGATTCTTTGCACGAAGCCCAATAGGAGGCTATGGGGAACCTAGTGTTGTACTAAGTTGAACAAGCACACATATCACACATATGAACAAACATGAACAAGTATGAACAAACATGAACAGGTATGAACAATTATATATATGACAAAGTGTGTGTATATAATGGAGTTTATGAAGGAAATATACCTGTAAGCATGATCCATTTGTATACACGGGGGCTCGGGACTTATACTCGAGGAGAGGTCCACTTGAATTTATTCAAAGCTATGTAAACAGGTATTTACAAAGGGGCTTGGGACTTATACCTACATGGAGGCCCATGGTATTTTTGGGAAGATTTAAAGAAACCTTCATTTTTGATTTGTTATTCAAAGTTAAAAAACAAACTGATCGAGGTATGTACAAAAAAGTGTATGTACAAAAAGGCGTACAATGAAATACCTAATTTCATGTACGGGAATGGGTATGTACAAAAGGGGCTTGGGACTTATACCTACATGGAGGCCCATGGTATATTGAAAAGTTTTGCTTCTTTGAAGTTTGGTTGTTTTGAAAATGATTTGAAAATTGTTTGAAAAGATTTTATTTTGAAGAAGTTTTATTGTTTTGAAAAAAACTGTACAAAAGGAAAAGAAATGGGACTTACACTCTCTAATATTCGAGAGGCCCCACTTCGTTTTGAAAATCAATTGATCAATCAAAAAGATTTAATCAACGGTTAAAAAGAAATGGTTTATCGTTTTGAAAAAGAATCGCGATCGCTCGTCTTAAAACGATTTGAATTTTGAAAGAAAACAACTTAATTAAGTTAAAACAAGTTTTAATACTCAATTAAGACCTAAATGATTAGGGTTTGATCACAAAAAATATTTACAAGTGATTAGGTTAAAAATTAAATGAAAAACAATATTTAAAGTATTTAGAAACACTTAAAAATGTATCATTTTAAACCTAATTAAAAGCATATTAAATAAATCCTTTTTTTGTGATTTTTTTTGATATTGTTAAAATATGTATATTAAATAAAAGGTGTGTAAAAAATGAAGAAAAAATAAGTTGATTTGAATGGTTAATTAATTAGATGAAGTTTGTTAAAAAATGAAAGAAAATAGTTGTAAAAAAAAATGGTTTGGTCCTGCCAGGGTTTGAACTCACGCCCTCTCTCTCACCAACCAAAACACTTGCCAACTGAGCCACGCTTGTGGCTTGTAATACGTACACTTCCATTTAATTATATTTTGAAATTGATATTTGAAATTTCTGAACCAAAAAACGCGCCAAGAACACAATCCCAACTGAAATTTGAAAATCTCTAAAACTGTGTTGTTTTGATCAAGTGAATAGCCTATCTTGCTCGATTTTTCACCAGGAACATGATGGTGCCATTTAATTTCATTTATTTTTGCTCTAAGATGGTTAATTTTCTGATGAACACGAAGAACCCTAATATGACAAATCATTGTGAAATCGTGTATGTGCAAGTTATGATGCAATTGATTGAGGGTTAATGATCCTCATAGGTGCAGAAACAAGATGGTATGTTCATATTTCATTTATGATGCATGGAGAATAGAGTTTGAAGTTCATGAAGCTTACCTTCAAAAACGGCAAAACTGGAGATTTGATTCTTCAATAGAGGTGTTACAGATGCTTTGTATCGATCTGGATAGCTTCAATGATGATTATGGAAGGTGTCTGGATGCTTGGAACCACCTGGATTCATCTGAGCATGACCATGGTACCCGATCTGCAGATGCTTCAAGAGTGAATCGAACTTGATGATTCTGAAGTTTTTGATTGATGATGGGTGTTGGGATAGTTCATATGTGATGTATATAAGGTGTTGGAAGTGTTAATTTGGACAGAAATGATCTGGAATGGAAATTGGCATGATAAGGTTCACTATGTGCAAACATGGAGGTTGAAGAGTGATTCTGAGTTTTATGTGTTTTTGGGGTGTGTGAATGATTCAAACACATCCCAAATGATGTTTATGAGATGTTAGAACCATCACTTTGGCCATAACTCAAAGGGTTTGGAGGTTGAGTTTTCTACCTCTTTGAAAACTATGAAACTTGCAATTCAAGAAAGAAGAGAGAAAACCTATAATTGTGAGGTTTTGGTGTGATTTGAAGAGTGGAAATGATCTCTATTTATAGGCCATGGATTCTGAATTCAGAGCTTTGCAACTTGCTTCAAAGTTTGATGATTTGGCTTAAGGGATAGAAAGGAATCTTTTACATTAAATGCATATGGTTAAAGTTACTAAACCATGGTTAAATTCCAAGCTTCCTATCCTCTTCCATTCTGATCTTCAAATCAGAAAATATCATTCAATTATTGCTTCTATGCATCATTACTTGGATTATAGGTCATGTAGTCTTGAAACTTAGTGAAAAATGGTGAAAATTCAAGTGAAAATGATCACTAATGTCAAAATTCAAAACCATGGCTACACTCCATATTTTTTCATGCTCTTGGACATTTTGGAAAGCTCATGTTACACACTTCAAAACCCTAGTTGGAAGTTTCTTCAAGACCTTTAAGGAAATGGGTGAAAAAGATCCATGAACTTTGAAGAAAATTAAGTTTTAAGTGAAATTTTCCAAATATGCCAACTTTGAAGCACCATATCTCTTAAATGGTTGATCTTATGGAAAAAAATTATATGTGTCAAAGTTGTTCATTGGATCAAAATCTACAACTTTCATGTTGGAAGTTTTTTTCAGTTTGTAGGTGAAATTTTGAGAAATTCCCTTCCATAGTTTGGAATAAACCATGGAAAACACTTAGAAAATTTTCTAAGTATGGAAAGTCAAACTTTTGACTTTTTGATCCTTGATTGATCTTCTTGATTTTTCTTGATCAAATGACTTCATATATCATATATTGATGATTTTCAACTTCAAAAGTCATGGTTGACCAAAATTCCCAAAAGTCAAAGGTGTTCTTGTACAGTTGACTTCTTCAAACGAATCGCGTTTCTGGAGATTTCTCATGAACCAAGCTATCCTTACCAAATGAATGGTATGAATGGATCATATTGAGGCATTAGAAGATATTGAATCATAGTTTGAGTTGTGACATCTTGTCCTGATTAAAAAGTCAGTTGTTCAGATGAATTAGGTCAAAAACCCTAATTGTCGACCAGATGAAATTGATGACTGTAGGTCTTGAATTGAGATTTAATTTCCATTGGATGTTGTCATAGGGATTATTTGAAGATGATTGAAACTTTTGATTGACTTCCTGGGGATTTTTAGGGTTTCCCAAATGTGATCCCTGATTTCAGTCCCTGATAGTTCAAAACCCTGATCTGAGGATTTGTCTGATCAATCTTTGTGTAGGAGGTATCTTGAGCCAATAAATTAGATCAAGATAATGTACTTGAGGTCTTGATATCATGTCCCAAGTCATTGGGTCACATCCTGAGCAAAAGTCAGGAGTATGCTATCTTCAGTCAAAACCCTAATTCAGTCGATTCAAAGCTGTTGAGCTTGTGAAGTGAATCTCTGAGGACCAAATGTTGATTGTTGATGAAGATGATTTATTTGAGATGAAGGGAGAACAAAACCCTAATTGGTTGTTACTTGTACTGATGAGTGATTTCCTGATTAAATCCTGCTGAGTCACAAGTAGCAAACACAAGCTATGCAATTTGTTAGAGATGCAAATGATGCATATGCAATGATATGAGGTGGTATCTTAGGTCAAAAATTGGGGTATGACAGCTGGAAGTTAAAGCTATCCGTGGAAAAGATTTGTTTGGAAAGAATGCCCAGGAACTATGTTTGGTTCCCAGTGTACAAATACCTGCTAAATTCAAGGTCCCTGACTTTGAGAAGTACAAAGGTAGTTCTTGTCCACAAAGCCATCTTGTGATGTATGCTAGAAAGATGTCTACTTATGCAGATAATCATCAGTTGCTTATCCATTACTTTCAAGACAGTTTGACTGGTGCCGCAGTGAAGTGGTACACAGGCTTGGATAGCACTAATATTCGAACATTCAATGACCTAGGTGAGGCCTTTGTCCGAAAATACAAATATAACTCGGATATGGCTCCAGACAGAGATCAGCTTCGATCCATGGCTCAGAAAGATCATGAAGCTTTCAAAGAGTATGCCCAACGATGGAGAGAAACTGCTGCTCAGATTAATCCACCGTTAAAAGAGAAAGAGATGACAAAGATCTTCTTGAATACTCTCAGTATGTTTTATTATGAACGCATGATTGCTAGTGCTCCAAGTGATTTCACCGAAATGGTAAACATGGGGATGCGTCTAGAAGAAGGGGTCCGAACCGGACGTCTAACTAAAGAAGGTGGATCTTCAAGCGGAACCAAAAAGTTCGGAAGTGGTTTCCCAAAGAAGAAGGAACAAAGTGTTGACATGGTATCCCAAGGGAGGCCAAGAGGAAATGTCAATCGTCAACGACAGGTAGCTGCTATTCCACCAGCCGTTAACACAGCACCGAATCCGGGATTTACCCCGCAGTTTCAACAACAACATGCTCAACAGTTTAACAATAATCAGAATCGTGTACAAAGAGATCCACAGTTTGATCCAATTCCAATGACCTACACAGAATTATACCCTGCTTTGATTGAAAGAGGTCTTGTTCAAACTAAAGCACCACCGCCAGTACCTGAGAAACTTCCATGGTGGTACAAAGCTGAGGTCTCATGCCCTTATCATCAAGGAGCACCTGGCCATGATCTTGAGCATTGCATAGCTTTGAAATATGAAGTTCAGAGGTTGGTTAGATCTAATCTTCTCTCTTTCAGAAATTTGAATCCTAATGTGCAAGCAAATCCGCTGCCCAATCATGGAGGGCATGTTGTAAACATGGTGTATGGATGTCCTGGTCCATATCGAGTCTATAACATCAATTTCTCAAGAGCAAATTTGGTACAAATGCACGCTACTCTCTGTCAAGGGCAGAATTTTCGCCAGCATCACTACGGTTCCTGTAGCATATGTTATGTAGATCCTCATGGATGTTTGATTGTGAGAAGAGATCTCCAAGTTCTGTTGGATAATGGTACTATTCAGATCTACAGAAATAGGAATGAAAATGAAGTTAACATGATAGGATGTTATCCGCATGAGCTTTTAGTCTCAGATATCAACTCGGAAATGCTTAAAGTTAACGTCATCATTCCTCATTTCAACATGCCTGAGCGCATAGAAGTTACCTACAACAAGCCAAAGGTTCCTATTGCTCCTTTGATCATTTGTCTACCTGGACCTGTTCCCTATGACTCTGACAAGGCAGTTCCATACAACTACAATGCTACAATGATAAAGAATGGACAAGAAGTTCCTTTACCTACTCTTTCATCTGTCATGAATATCGCCGATGTGAGTCGCGTAACAAGAAGTGGACGTGTGTATACTCCACTACCTCCAAAACAGCCTGTTGCTCCTGCTACCAGGCAAAATCCTATCAATACACCAGTGGGGAATCCCGAGGAAACTCCTGTCAGTAATACAAACACTGATGTTGGTCAATCGAGTGGAATCAATGTGAATCCTGATTTTGATGAAATTTTGAAGCTTATCAAAAGAAGTGAATACAAGATTGTGGATCAGCTTATGCAGACTCCTTCAAAAATCTCAATACTTTCATTGCTGATGAATTCAAAAGCCCACAGGGAAGCCCTGATGAGAGTTTTGGATCAGGCTTTTGTAGATCATGATGTGACTGTTGACCATTTTGATGGGATAATAGCCAACATAACAGCTTGCAACAATTTAAGCTTCTGTGATGAAGAACTCCCCGAGGAGGGTAAAAATCACAATCTTGCTTTGCACATTTCTATGAACTGTCAGTCAGACTCTTTGTCCAATGTGTTGGTAGACACCGGATCTTCCTTGAATGTGATGCCAAAGACAACTCTTGCTCGCTTTTCTTACCAAGGAATGCCTATGAAGTTCAGTGGTGTAGTAGTCAAAGCATTTGATGGATCACGAAAATCTGTTATCGGCGAAGTCAACCTTCCCATGACAATTGGTCCACATACATTTCAAATCACCTTCCAGGTCATTGACATTCAAGCTGCTTATAGCTGTCTGTTAGGACGACCATGGATCCATGAAGCAGGGGCAGTAACTTCTACGCTCCATCAAAAGTAAAAATTTGTAACAAATGGAAAATTGGTAACGATAAGTGGAGAACAAGCCTTAATGGTGAGTCATTTATCCAATTTCTCTTTCATAAGTGCTGATAGTGAGGAAGGAACTCAGTTCCAAGGTCTCTCTTTAGAAGACGAATCTTCCAAGAAGAAAGCATCAATCTCTTCTTACAAAGAGGCAGTAAAAGTAGTAAAAGATGGAACTACCACTGGCTGGGGGCAAGTTGTGATCCCTACCAAGAATGAAACCAGAGCAGGACTCGGATGTTCACCAATGTTCTCAAACTGCACCAAGAAGGATGAAACCCTTCGTCCGATCAAAGAAACGTTCCATAGTGGAGGATTCCTTAACCCAATTCCTCAAGAGGTCAATGTCCTTATCGAAGAATGCATCGAAGAAGGTCTCTCCGATACTGAAGAAGAATGGAAATGTTATCTCAATGACTCAGGATACATATCTCAGGAAGAACCATATCCTCCTTCAGAGAAAACAAGTGCTAAAGAAACTGGGCATGTTCCTGCAGAAATCTGGGACACCTTGGGACAACCAAGTGGAAAATATGATTATATGGTGAAATATACTGCACATGAAAGTTCAAAGATTGCGATTGAGGATATCCAACCAACTGGATGGGGAGATTCCTTTGAATATAATAGTCAACCAGAAGAGGCTTATCAGTGCTCTCAATTTTCTCAGCAGCCTGAAATTACTAACTTCAATGCATCTGCCAAGATTTATAATCCTGAAGATGGTTATTATCACATAAATGCCATTTTTGAGGATGAAGGGGAAGATGGTCTCGCGGTTGACTCGGAAAGTGTCGCTGAAAATGAGTCTCTTCATCCTGAAGACTGGGAAATACATCCTGAAAATTCTAAAGATTGTGACTCGTCTTATGCACTTCAACAAGTAGAAGAAGACCGTTTCAACTCTACAAAGAACAAGGGTGACAAACCAGGACCTTTAAATCCTGCTCGACCAGCGGTCAATGTCAATACTGAAGATAATTCTGGGGATAATTTTCCTGAATACATAATACACAGAGGAGTTCGTTGCTACTGGAAAGCTGTCGATGTTCCGAATGTTGTTCGCCGCTCAAAGTAATCACCTCGCTGTTATTTTGACCTCTTTCCTGGCCCAAAGCAGAGAGATGTTTTATAGGGCTTTGCTTTTAAATGTTCCGCCCAAATAACTTTGTGTATAGGGCTTTGTTTTCAAAGTTTCCCTCTTTGTCCTGCCCAAGACAAATGAGTTTGTGTTTAGGGCTTTGTTTCAAAAATGAATCATAAATAAAGTGTCATTTTGAATTCCCTACATTATATGTTCTATTTTTGCTTTTTCTGGAAATGGTAATCCTAAAAAACCAAAATAAAAAAAAAACTTTTTCAAAAAAAATCTGCATACACTCCTGCATTCATAAATTTTCTAAAATAAATATAAATCATATGTGCAGATTAACTATTAATAAACCCATTGAATGCAATAACCCTATGCCCTCTCCCAACTTTGAGTTTCCTGTGTTCGAAGCCGAAGAAGAGGAGGAAGAGGAGATCCCGGACGAGATCTCTCGATTACTTAAGCACGAGGAAAGAGCCATTCTGCCCCACAAAGAGCCTCTAGAAAAGATCAACTTGGGTTCTGAAGAAGACAAAAAAAGAAGTGACCATTGGATCGCTGCTTGATGCTGATATCAAGAGTAAGTTGACAGACCTTCTCAAAGAATATGTTGACGTGTTTGCCTGGTCCTACCAAGACATGCCTGGGTTGGATACCAATATTGTTCAGCATTACTTGCCATTGAAGCCAGAATGTCCGCCAGTTAAGCAGAAATTGCGAAGGACTCACCCTGATATGGCTAACAAGATCAAAGTGGAAGTTCAAAAACAGCTCAACGCAGGTTTTCTTGTTACCTCAGAATATCCTCAATGGCCAACATAGTGCCAGTTCTGAAGAAAGATGGAAAAGTCAGAATGTGTGTTGACTACCGTGACTTGAACAAGGCCAGTCCAAAAGATGACTTTCCATTACCACATATCGACATGCTGGTTGATAACACCGCTAAGTTCAACGTCTTTTCCTTCATGGACGGGTTCTCTGGTTATAATCAGATCAAGATGGCTCCTGAAGACATGGAGAAGACGTCTTTCATCACCCCATGGGGTACCTTTTGCTACAAAGTGATGCCGTTTGGATTGAAGAATGCAGGCGCAACTTACCAAAGGGCAATGACTACTCTCTTTCATGACATGATGCATAAAGAAATTGAAGTTTATGTGGACGACATGATAGCCAAGTCCAGCACAGAAGAAGAACATATTGAATACCTTTTGAAGTTGTTTCAACGACTAAGGAAATATCAGCTTCGCTTGAATCCTAACAAATGTACTTTTGGGGTTAGATCTGGAAAACTCTTGGGTTTCATTGTCAGCCAAAGAGGTATTGAAGTAGATCCTGACAAAGTCAGAGCTATTCAAGAGATGCCTGCACCAAAAACTGAAAAGCAAGTAAGAGGATTTCTTGGACGGTTAAACTATATCTCCAGATTTATCTCTCAAATGACTGCTACTTGTGGGCCGATTTTCAAGCTTCTCCGTAAAGATCAAGGGGTTGTATGGACTGAAGATTGCCAGAAAGCGTTCGACAGTATCAAGGAATACCTGTTAGAACCACCAATATTGATTCCTCCAGTTGAAGGAAGACCACTAATCATGTACCTTACCGTATTGGAAGAATCCATGGGTTGTATGCTTGGACAACAAGATGAAACCGGTAAGAAGGAGCATGACATCTATTACTTGAGTAAGAAATTCACAGACTGTGAGTCTCGTTACTCCATGCTCGAAAAAACATGTTGTGCTTTGGTTTGGGCTGCAAAACGTCTCCGCCAGTACATGATCAACAATACTACTTAGTTAATCTCCAAAATGGATCCGATCAAGTACGTCTTTGAAAAGCCTGCCTTAATAGGAAGGATTGCCCGATGGCAAATGCTGTTATCTGAGTATGACATTGAGTACCGTGCCCAAAAAGCGGTCAAAGGAAGTATTCTCGCCGATCATTTGGCGCATCAACCATTTAATGAATATCAGTCTCTCAAGTTTGACTTTCCTGACGAAGATGTCATGTACTTGAAGATGAAAGATTGTGACGAACCATTACCTGAAGAAGGTCCGGATCCTGGATCAAGATGGGGCCTAATTTTTGATGGAGCAGTAAACGCTTTTGGCAATGGAATTGGGGCAATCATCATCACTCCCAAGGGTACTCATATCCCATTCTCCGCCAGATTACTATTTGATTGCACCAACAACATCGCAGAATATGAAGCTTGTATCATGGGTCTCGAAGAAGCCATTGACTTAAGGATCAAGATCCTCGACATATATGGAGATTCAGCCCTCGTGATCAACCAAATCAAAGACAAGTGGGAAACTTACCACCCTGGCTTGATTCCTTACAGAGATTATGCGAGACGTCTGTTAACTTTCTTCAACAAGGTTGAATTGCATCATATACCTCGAGATCAGAATCGAATGGCAGACGCCTTGGCTACTCTATCTTCCATGTTCAAAGTCAATCATTGGAACGATATGCCTACAGTCAGAATTATGCGCCTTGAAAGGCCCGCCTATGTGTTTGCAACTGAAGTAGTCATCGATGATAAATCGTGGTTCCACGACATCAAACGCTTCCTTCAAACTCAAGAGTACCCACTTGGGGCATCAAACAAAGATAAGAAAACTCTAAGGAGGCTTTCTGGCAGTTTCTTCCTGAACGGAGATGTGCTATACAAAAGAAATTTCGACATGGTTTTGCTCAGATGCGTGGATAGACACGAAGCAGACATGTTAATGCATGAAGTGCATGAAGGGTCCTTTGGAACTCATTCAAACGGGCATGCGATGTCCAAGAAAATCTTAAGAGCAGGATACTATTGGTTGACAATGGAATCTGATTGTTGTAAACACGTGAAGAGATGTCACAAGTGCCAGATCTACGCAGATAAGATCCATGTGCCACCGACTCTACTCAACGTTCTCTCATCTCCATGGCCTTTTTCCATGTGGGGTATCGACATGATTGGAATGATCGAACCAAAAGCTTCAAACGGTCATCGTTTCATCTTAGTGGCAATTGATTACTTCACCAAATGGGTCGAAGCAGCATCTTACGCCAACGTTACAAGACAAGTGGTTGTGAGGTTTATCAAGAATAACATCATTTGCCGATATGGTGTTCCCAGCAAGATCATTACTGACAATGGTTCAAACTTGAATAACAAAATGATGAAAGAACTGTGTGAGGAATTCAAGATTGAGCATCATAACTCTTCTCCTTACAGACCAAAAATGAACGGCGCCGTGGAAGCCGCCAACAAGAACATTAAGAAGATCGTCCAGAAAATGGTCGTCACTTACAAAGACTGGCACGAAATGCTGCCATTTGCTTTACATGGGTACCGTACTTCAGTGCGTACTTCAACAGGGGCAACTCCCTTTTCTCTAGTATACGGCATGGAAGTCGTGCTCCCCGTAGAAGTTGAAATCCCATCAATGAGAGTCCTCATGGAGACTAAGTTATCAGAGGCTGAATGGTGCCAAAGCAGATATGATCAGTTGAACTTAATCGAAGTAAAACGTATGACTGCTCTGTGCCATGGACAGTTATACCAAGCAAGGATGAAACAAGCCTTCAACAAAAAGGTTCGACCTCGTGAATTTCAAGAAGGCGACCTCGTGCTTAAAAAGATCTTGTCTTTTCAACCAGATTCTAGGGGCAAATGGTCTCCTAATTACGAAGGCCCGTATGTTGTCAAAAGAACATTTTCTGGCGGCGCCATGACTCTTGCAATCATGGATGGTGATGAACTCCCACATCCTGTGAATGCTGATGCAGTCAAGAAATACTTTGTCTAAAAAAGAACAAAAGAACAGCTCGGTAAGTCGAAAACCCGCAAAGGCCGACTTAGGCAAAAATGAGCGTCTCGGTGGACTGAAAACCTGAAAGGGCGGTCCAGGCAAAAATTAGAGACAATAAACAGAAAAAAATTCATCCTGGTAGATTGAAAACCTGAAAGGGCAATCTAGGCAAAAATTAGGGATTCATGACAAAGTAACTGCATCAGTCCGTACTTCGTCAGCTGAGGAGTCTTTTCATCAAAGGATCTTCAATCAAATTATCGCCAATCTGAAGCGACAAGCACAGTTGGAACTCAAAGTTGTTAGGGGGAATAGTGGTTATTGCTTTCAATGTAGCCTTTTCCGCATAATTACCATTTCCAACTTTTGTAAATACTCTATGGAATCACAGCTGATTACCATCCTATTAAATAAATTTGAGCCTGATGCCCACTTGTTTGTAATCTTTAATTTCTTTCAGCTTGCAAAATGACGCTTTAATTGTGTTATTCACTTTTGAAAGAAAAAAGAAAAAAAAGTTTTAAATGAATTTAATTTTCTTTTTCAAAATAAAAGCGAAACTTTCCTTTGAGTTGTGAAACAGAAGGAACATCAACAGCTATCTCCATAGGATGAATCAAAGATTATGATAGAAAAAGCTCTTCTATCCCCAGTAAAGAAGGTCTTTTATCCCCAGTGAAGAAGCTCTTTTATCCCCAGTGAAGAAGATCTTTCATCTCTAGTGAAGAAGTTCTTCCATCTCAGTAAGGAAAGATGCTCATCTTCCCCAGAAAAGTCTAAAGCATGCAACACCATTCATCACCTGTGTTATCTACACCGTGTTGAAGAACATTTGCCAAGTATCTGGTTGTATTGCGACGTCGGTCCTTCTCCAGTACATACTTCTTTGTCTGTCAGTATCGTCAACATGCATGCGACATTCATGACATTCATCATTCATACATATTTGCATCATTTATGCATCATTGCATTTTTCAAATGTCTGCCTAAAATCATTTGTTCAGGATATGTCTATTCAAAAAAAAAAGAAAAAAAAAAGAAAAAGAAGAAAAGAAGCAGATATGGGCGTGTCATCTCTCCAGTAGGTTGTCACCCATAAGCAGAAAGAACATCTTCTTTCTCCAGTTCCCCACTGAGATCATTCCTCGTGGAAGAAGGTTGCTTTAGTTTTCTCCTCTCAAAACGAAGGAGAAAATCCCCAGTTGAGTTCATTCCTCATTGGGTACAAAGTCTTGTTTGGCTGTTTCTTTCCAATTCATTCTTGGTTAGAACCTTGTCTTTACCAAAGATTCAAATTCCGATTCCCCAAATAGAGTCATGAAAAACAGACAATAAGCAATAGCCTCATCATCTGAGCAGTTTATGTCTCTTCCAAAAGACTTTTCCTCTCAAGGAAATCAATCATGAAGACCATTTGACAATCAGGGCCTTATTACTGTTCACAAGGCTGAATAACCAGTAATTTCCCTAAGCAAAGTCTCCAGAATCATTTTATCACTCGGCTGATAATTGATCATGTCTTCAGAACCGCTGTCACGAGGCTGGTAGTCGGTAAACTTTTGTTCTGGTTATATTATTAAACATGTCTATCACCATGCTGATAGTCGGTAATATTAACCGAACCTTTGAAACTCTTTTTACCATGTCAAGTCTATCACCATGCTGATAGTCGGTAACACAGTTTCATACCTTTCACCTTCGCATTATTAAACAAGTCTATCCCCATGCTGATAGTCGATAATGTCGATAGGTAAGCTTTTCTTACAAAGCTATCATTCCCCGGTGAAGCATACACTTGCTTTCCCGAAAAACGGATTCTCTTCCTAAAACGGATTGAGACATCCTTCCCGATCTCTTGTCCCCAGTGGAGTCAGTTCTTGATATCCCCTCGGTAAAGATATCCTTGCATCATTCGCAATTTTGGTATCTTAGGTCCAAAATTCGCGTCTTCTGATATTTAAGTCTCTTCCACCCTATCAAAACGAAGATTTTCAATCTTCATATCTCAGGTTGAAGAAACTTAAATAGGGGCATCTGTCATACCCCAATTTTTGACCTAAGATACCACCTCATATCATAGCATATGCATCATTTGCATCTCTAACAAATGGCATAGCCTGTGTTTGTTACTTGTGACTCAGCAGGATTTAAACAAGAAATCACTCATCAGTACAAGCAACAATCAATTATGGTTTTGTTCCCCCTTCATCTCAAATGAATCATCTTCATCAACAATCAACATTTGGTCCCCAAAGATTCATTTCAACAAGCTCAAAGGCACTGAATCAACCAAATTAGGGTTTTGACTGAAGATAGCACACCCCTGACTTTTGCTCAGGATTTGACCTAATGACTTGGGAAATGACCTCAAGACCCCAAGTGCATCATTTTGACTTAATCCATTGGCTCAGAACATCTCCTACACAAAGATTGATCAACAGTGAAATCTCAAATCATCAGATTAGGGTTTTGAACTATCAGGGACTGAAATCAGGGATCACATTTGAGAAACCCTAAAAATCCCCAGGAAGTCAATCAAAGGCCTCAATCATCATCAAATAATCCCTATGACAATATACAATGGAAATTGTATCTCAATTCAAGACCTACAGTCATCAATTTCATCTGGTCGACAATTAGGGTTTTTGACCTAATTCATCTGAACAACTGACTTTTTAATCAGGACATGGTTTCACAACTCAAACTATGATTCAATATCCTCCAATACCTCAATATGATCCATTCATACCACTCATTTGATGAGGATAGCTTGATTCATTTGAAATCTCCAGAAACGCGATTCGTCTGAAAAAGTCAACTGTACAAGATCACCATTGACTTTTGGGGAATTTTGGTCAACCATGACTTTTGAAGCTTCAAATCATCAATATATGATATATGAAGTCATTTGATCAAGGAAAATCAAGAAAATCAATCAAGAATCAAAAAGTCAAAAGTTTGACTTTCATACTTAGAAAATTTTCTAAGTGTTTTTCAATGGTTTTTTCCAAACTTTGGAAGGGAATAACTCAAAATTTCACCTACAAACTGAAAAAAACTTCCAACATGAAAGTTGTAGATTTTGATCCGATGAACAACTTTGTCACATTTAATTTTTTTCCATAAGATCAACCATTTAAGAGATATGGAGCTTCAAAGTTGGTATCTTTTGAAAATTTCACTTAAAATCTCATTTTCTTCAAAGTTCATGGATCTTTTTCACCCATTTCCTTAAAGGTCTTGAAGAAACTTTCAACTAGGGTTTTGAAGTACATAACATGAGCTTTCCAAAATGTCCAAGAGCATGAAAAAATATGGAGTGTAGCCATGGTTTTGAATTTTGTCATTAGAGGTCATTATGCATGAAATTTCAAGCCATTTTCACTAAGTTTCAATACTACATGATCTATAATCCAAGTGATGACACACCAATGCAATAATTGGAAGATATTTTTCTGGTTTGAGATCAGAATGGAAGAGGATAAGAAGCTTGAGATTTAACCATGGTTTAGTCACTTTTAACCATTTGCATTTAATGTGAAAGATTCCATTTTATCTCTTAAGCCAAATCATCACTTCTTGATCAACTTGCAAAGGTCTGAGTTCAGAACTCTTGGCCTATAAATAGAGGTTCAAATCACTTCCAAAATCACACCAAAACCTCACAATTATAGGTTTTCTCTCTTCTTTCTTGAATTGCAAGTTTCATAGTTTTCAAAGAGGTAGAAAACTCAACCTCCAAATCCTTGAAGTTATGGCCAAAGTGATGGTTCTAACATCTCATAAACATCATTTGGGATGTGTTTGATCCACTCACACACCCCAAAACACCTCAAATCTCAGAATCACTACCTCACTTCCATATGAACACACATTGAGCCTTATCATGCCAAATTTCACTCAGGCTCATTTCTGTCCAAACTAACACTTCAAACACCATCCATATACTTCATATGAACTATCCCAACACTCATCATCAACCAAAAACCTCAGAATCATCAAGCTCGATTCACACTTAGCCCTACTGCAGATCGGGTTTCATGGAATGATCCAGATGAATTCAATCCATGCCAAGCATTCAAACACCTTCCCTAAGGTCCATTGAAGCTATCCAGATCATCAAACAACTTCTGTAACACCTCTATTGCAGGATTCGATTCTCAGTTTGGCCATTTTTGAAGGTAAGTGCTATCAACTTCAAACTCTATTCTCCATGCATCATAAATGAAATATGAACATACCATCTTGTTTCTGCACACATGAGGATCATTAACCCTCAATCAATTGCATCATAACTTGCACATACACGATTTCAGATTGAATCATAAGATTAGGGTTCTTCGTGTTCATCAGAAAATTAATGATCTTAGAGTGAAAATAAATAAAATTAAATGATACCATCATGTTCCTTGTGAAAAATCGAGCAAGATAGGCTATTCACTTGATCAAAATGATTCAGTTTTCAGATTTTTCAAATTCAAGTTAGGGTTGTGTTCTTGGCGCCAGATTTTGAAACTGAAATTAGGAATTGATTCAAAAATATAATTCATTCGTTGCAAATGTTAAACAGACCACGCGCGTGGTCCAATTGGCAAGTGTTTTGGCTGGTGAGAAAGAGGGCGTGGGTTCAAGCCCTAGTGGAGACAAAACCATTTTTTTTACCATTTGTTTTCTTTAATTTTTTTACACAACTTCACCAATCATTTTAACCAATCAAATTAACTCATTTTAATTTCATTTTTTGTACACTCCTCATTTAATATATGTATTTTATGCATACCAAAAAAAATCACCAAAAAATATTTATTTAATACATTTTTAAATAGGTTTAAAATGACATGTTTTTAAATACTTTAAATATTGTTTTTATTTGATTTTTCAAACCTAATCACTTGTAAATATTTTTTGTGATCAAACCCTAATTTTTTAGGTCTTAATTAAGCTTTAAAATTTGTTTTTTAACTTAATAAAGGTGACTTTTGTCAAAATTCAAACCGTTTTAAAACAAGCGATCACGATTCTTTTCAAAACGATAAACCATTTCTTTTTTATTCTTCTTTTCAAAAGAAACTATTGATTAAATCTTTTTGATTGATCAATTGATTTTCAAAACAATGTGGGCCTCTCAAATATTAGAGAGTATAAGTCCCTTTCCTTTTTATTTGTACAGTTTTTCTTTGTACAGAAAACTTTTTCAAAACAAAACTTTCAAACAGTTTTAAAACGACGAAACCTCTCGTTTTTAACAAAACAATCAACCATGTTTTATAAAATAAAACATGGGCCTCCACATAGGTATAAGTCCCATTCCTGTACATGAAATTAGGTATTTCATTGTACAAACACTTTTTTTGTACATACCTCGATCAATTTGTTTTTTAACTTTGAACAACAAATCAAAAATGAAGGTTTTCTTTAAATCTTCCCAAAAATATACCATGGGCCTCCATGTAGGTATAAGTCCCAAGCCCCATGTAAATACTTGTTTACATAGCTTTGAATAAACTCAAGTGGGTCTCTCCCCGAGTATGAGTCCCGAGTCCCGTGTTTACAAACGGATCATGCTTACAGGTATATTTCCTTCATAAACTCCATTGTATACACACACCTTGTCATATATATGTGCTTATTCATACTTGTTCATATTTGTTCATGTACTTGTTCATATTTGCTCGTACTTGTTCATGTTTGTGATCGTGTTATATATACTTGTTCAACTTAGTACAACACTAGGTTCCCCATAGCCTCCTATTGGGCTTCGTGCAAAGAATCTCCCTAATTTAGGTTAGGACATAGAGTATGGTTTCCCGGTGAAATCGCTCTAAGAGCTCAAACCAACTATACCATGCCTCCCCTTGGGCTTTGTACAAACGAGTGTCTCTCCCATAGCCTCCTCTTGGGCTTACAATGCAAGGACCCTTGATTGTCCCTCCCATAGCCTCCTCTTGGGCTTACGATACAAGGACCCTCGGATAGCCTCCTCTTGGGCTTCGTACAAGGACCCACGGGCTTCTTATAAGCATCCCCAATATCCAAATCAAATACCCTAGGAGATTAGACATTTATCATCTCTATGATAGGAGTATCTCTTCTATATCATCACAAACAATCAATCAATCAATCAATCAACTTAACTTTTTTTTGCCACAAGGCTGGCTAATCAATCAAACCTTTTTGCCACCATACTGGCTGATTAATCAAAGTTTTTGTCACAAGGCTGACTTCGTTGAAACTTTTGCCACAAGGCTGGCTGATTAATCAAAACTTTTTGTCACAAGGCTGACTTCATTGAAAGTTTTTGCCACAAGGCTGGCTAAAAAGCATCTTTATCATTCTAAGCGCCATAAGTGGCACAGCCCAGGGCTTATAATGAAAACATTTTCAAACAAAATCAAACAGATGTATGTGATGATATAGATTAGATACATCGAACATTGAGATGACATTTGTCTCTTATCCTTTGCTTCCACTAGCATAAGTGGGAACTACGATTGCTCTGACTTTCTCAACATCCCTTTGAGAATACGTAGGCACAAGGTCGTATCCTTGGCGAGCAAAACTTCTCCCTCAAACCATTCAAACCTTAGCACCCGTAGACCCGAGCTACAGATGCTCTGATTCCCTCTAAGGGATATGTATGCAGAGGATCGCGATGATCTTTGCGAGCATAATCAAACAAACACATTAGGTCCCACCTATTTCACAAGAACCTCTCAATAACATGGAATGAAAAACATAGAAAAGAAACCTATAGAGTACTATAGATACGTTGGGTGCTAATACCTTCCCTTCGTATAACCAACCCTCTTACCCAAAGATCTCTCCCCCACTTTTAAGGTTATTGCAGCTTTTTTCCTTTTCCTACTTTGGAAATAATAAAAAGTTTGGTCGGAACAAAAGAAAAATCATTTTTTTGAGCACTCGAGCCCAAAGAAGGCATCAGGTGTCTCATCCCGAAAGTTATTGTGATGTGTAAGAATATTAGTAAATTTAAAGAAATAGGTTTAGAAAGTAATATCCAATGAAAAAAATACAATATCTATCTAAAAAACCAAAAGAGTTAATAAATCATTAAAAATTTTAATGTATTTAAAGAGCATTATTTTAGGTTATTTATTATAAATTTCCTTTTAACATGTTGAATCAAATAACAATTTAAATTATACACAAAATGTCAAATTTGGACTTTAGCATGCCAAGTATTATTTACTTACATGTGTTCTTTTCGCGGAAGTATAATTTTTCTTCAAAACTTATTTAATATCGAATTTGAATATGTAAAATTTAATTTTGAAATTAAATTATATGTGGCAGCAATTTGATTCGTGGGCCCCAAAAACAAAGGTCATATCATTCATGTTCTTGAAGATATTTATTCCCCCGGAATTTCAAAGTTTGCGTTAGTATACAAAACGTTTGAAGGAGTTGAAAACTATAATAATTAGATTCTTTAAAATACGAAAGAAATAATTCATAAGGAGTTTCTAAGGGACGTGGAGTCATGTTGTGTGCATGTAACATGGTAGATCATTCTCCATCTTCAAGGAGTTCATTTCCACTCCAAAATCATATCAAATAAATTTCACATCCACGTACACACACATACATCGGATATAAAAATCTCATTGGGGGTGACGTCAAGTCATGTATGTAACTCAGTTGTGTTATTAATTTAATCCCTTCATTATGCTTTTTGTTTCTTATCACTGTTTGCATTTAATTCCCCGTTAGCTTATATATCAGACTCTCAATGACTATAATTTAAATTTTAACATGTAAACCTATCAACTTAGAACCCCAAAAATATATTACTCTAGTTTTGGAGTAATCTTCGTGTTCATTTGTTAAAAAGGAATAAATTAATGGAAGAGAGTTAGCATACCCAATGGGATATATTTTCATAACCTTAATATGGCGGGTCAATCAAGGAGAAAAAATTTCAACCAAAATAATAATAAAAGGATTAATTTGAATGAAGATGGGCAACAAGTTTATGTGCCTATGCAAGATGGAGTTTTTAATGTTGGTCTACCTTTCAATGTTGTTGTTAGTTAAAAATATACAAGTCATGTAAGAGTCCCTCATACGCAAAGGTTTTATGCTTATTGGTTACTCCCGAGTTTTATCCCCCAAATTTAGGCTATTTACAATTGCCATCAGTGGGGATGAATTTTCGAGCATCATATGCTAATCGGTATTTTTGAATTATAATGAATCATATTTGAACAAGCAATCGTGGATTTCTCCATAAATGTATGGAAACTTTAAGCCGCCTTAAGTTACTTATAGAATATTTTAACATCTTGGCAAGCTTATGGAAGATACAAATTGTGATATGGTGATTACGATTATCTTCTAAATTACTACTTTGTTTAGTTCCATCATAAAAACTTATATCGCAACAGACCAAACATTGACCACAAAAATGGATGCTATTGTTGATGCTCTATGGGAACCAAATTATGGTATTAATATCAACATTTCAATGAACAATGACATTTTATAAAGAATGACAGAGCACCAATATTTTTGAACATTTGTATTCAAATCTCTTTCGTATTCTCTTTACTTTACACTCCAATATACTCTAGACTTTAGAAATTTCAACTTTTTTTTAAAAAATAAAACATCACAATTCAACATTGTAATACCCCGTATTAAATTAAATGCTCTAATGTTATTAACTGACATTGAGGTTTCACTAATTGGTACATTAGAGATACTTAGGACATTTAAGTTAGAAGTGCTAATATAAGAATATAGTCTTATATTCTTTCCTCTTTTGCTTTTCTTCTTCATTGCAACATAAACAAGGTTCTAGAGAGAAGAAGTAGAGAGAAGGAAGAGCAAGAAGAGAAAAGAGGAAAAGCTTGGATCTCCACCATTTCTCCGTCGAATCAACTCATCTTCATCATCAACGACTTGTAATCGAGGTGGGTTCTAGTTAGAAACTTATAGTTTTGATTTATGGGTGAAATCATAAGTTGAGAAATTGGGGTTTTTGGTAAAAATCTTAGGGTTTGACTCAATCTAAGAGATTGATGTTTGTTGCTGCTAATAAATCCTGAGTAGAGGCCATATATGTTGTTCTATGCTTTATTATGAATCTGGAACAGGTTTGAGTATGGAGATGGTTGGATTAAACCATGGGAAAAGCAAGAAAACAGATCTGGAACTTCTGATTTCGCGCGCTTCGCGGCGCGAACGATAGGTGGCGGCGCGAACCATGCAGAAGGATTATGGGGTTTGGTTCTGTTAATAGTATGCGGCGCGTACAAGGCTTCGCGGCGCGAACACTGCGAGTTTTCTGTGAGGTTTGCCACTGCCTGAGGTTGGCGGCGCGAACAACAGTTAGCGGTGCGTACTGAAGCCTTTTCTTAGAAAATTTTAGTTGAATGAGATAAAACTGTTTCGATCATAACTTTTGAACCATAACTCTGTTTTAATCACCGTTCGAAGTGGTAGGAAGCTAGAAGCGTGTACTTTCTAATAGTGTAGGTTTTGGGATCGAAAGAAGAATTATTTAATCGGGAATCGGGAAAAATAGTTGATTCCTCGAGTTGTTTTATCGTTCGGAATCATGTGAACAATATACTTTTAGCACATTGATTAATTGCTATATAGTTGTGATAACTTGCCATTTGTTTACAAGGAAATGATGAAAATTGTTGGTTGCCTTTGGTGTAACCTAGTATATTGTATTTGTTTGGGTGAATCCTATTGCAGGAGGATTGGTATACTTCATCGTATACAGATATGTATCAAGAGGTTCGAACAACTACATGGGTTATACGAATAAGAGATTAAGTGAGGAAAACTAGGATTTGTTAGGTTATGTAGCTTAACAAAGAGTACCTAGGATGAAAATTATGTGGAACATACGTGTATTTAGAATCTTATGAGGAAAGGCTAACAGGCCTAGTGACTTGCGTGAGCGATCACCAATGTATGAAGGGCTAACAGGCCTAGTGGTTTGCATGAGCGATCACCATTGTATGATGTATTAATCGGAACCATTGTATTTCTTTATTTCTTTTTTTCCTTTGAATGAAAAAGAGGCATTCTATGTGCAGAGAGGCACTGTGCAGAGAGGCACTAATAATCTTGGCAGGTTTGATTCCCGCTTTTGTGTACGAATGGAACCTAAGGGTAGAGACTTGTGATGGTGTACGGGCCATGTGAAGTGACGATTCATGGGGGAAGGCTCATGAATCCGAATCCATTTCGTATGTCAAGATTTTCCAAAGGATCCATGACTCGTGCCACCTCTTAGACGTAGAAGGGGACGGGAATAGAGGGATGCCTTGGTAATTGTTTCCGATTAGTAATCTTGTGTTTGAGTTGTTGAACTCTAAGTATGATTCCATATAATGTTAGTGTGTGAACTCAAGGTCTAGTTCCTTGTCTTGATTTGAGAGTGATAGGCTAGAACCTTGTAAAGCCGATAGGACCCATAAGATAGGGAACTCACTGAGATTATTTTATCTCACCCCATTATATATTGATTTCAGGTACTTCAGTTTCCGCTAAGGGTAAGGAGAAGGCAGTTGACTTCCTTATGCTTCTTTTTATTTTGGGCATGGCGAAGCTTCCGTTGTGGAGTTCCTTTGAGATCATTGTTTGATCTAGTTCTTAGAAATTTCATTTTGAACATCTTGTATGTATTATGCCATTGTGTAGAACTTTTGTATTAGGGCATTAATATGTATAATGTGTTGACTAGGAACTTATTGGTATTTCAGTACCAAATACTTGGATTCATGTATATTTATATGATTTGATGCATGTAATTATATATGGGTGTTACAGTTGGTATTAGAGCAGGTCGTATCCTCGACCTTGCCATGAGATATTATAAGTGTTTCTTCTATCCAAGATGTGTTGTGTTCCCATGATTTTTGTTGTGTTATGACTATGGTATTGAGCCTGATCAACTTAATCCAATTTTCATGATCTCCAGGAACATGGTGGACGGACGCAGGACTCGTGGTTGACCCCCACACTCAACCCCCACAAGTGAATCAACCGAATGGCGGTGAGAATATTCCGTGGCCCCAGTTCATGCAACAGATGCAACAGCAGCAGAATCAGTTCATGCTGCAGATGATGCAACAGATGAATGGCGGTCATAATGTTCCAGTGGTTGTACCCGAAGCTGCAGGTGCAACTTATAAGGATTTCATTCGCATGAATCCTCCGGAATTTCATGGCGGATTAGATCCTATTAAGGCACACGAGTGGGTGGCCAATGTGGAAGGGATCTTTGAGATCGTGCATTGTAGTGAAGAGGACAAGGTGGTGTTGTTTCTCATTCGCTAAAAGGTCCAGCTATGAGATGGTGGAAGAGTGCTTCTGCGTTGATGACTATTCAAGAAGTACCTAAGGAGTGGGTTAATTTCAAGACCACTTTTATGGAGAAATATTTTCCTAGTTCCCTGAGGACTAAAAAGGAATTGGAGTTCCAACAGTTAAGGCAGGAGAATATGTCGGTGGCTACTTATGCTGAGAAGTTTGAAATTCTGGCTGCTTATTCTAGGCAGGCCGGGTATGCTCCTGATGAGAGTTGGAAGGTGGACCAATTTCTATTTGGTTTAAGGGCTGAGATTTCGCATAGTGTGTCCTAGAAGGAGTTCACTACCTATACGGAGTTGTTGTGACAATGTTATGTGGCTGAGACCAGTTTGAAGAAAGTTCAAGCTGAGGAAGATTTGAAGAAGAATCAGAATGAGAGAGGAAGGCCAAGCCAACAGTTTCGGCCTAGGTCACAAGTTTTCTAAGGGAAAAAAGTGTAAGGTTCTCGGTTTAGTGCACCTCCGGTGTGTCGTGGTTGTGGTAAGAATCACCTTGGAAGGTGTAACCTTAAAAAGGGTGAAATGTTTTTATTATTGACAAGAAAGGCATGTGGTGAGGAACTGTCCTCAGAATAGGAATCAAATGCAAGGAAGAGGTACTGGTCGAGTGTATATCTTGGATGAGATAGTCGAGACACCGTGGTGTGTGAGAATTGTGTTTTATTTGTGGGTGGTAGAAATTCCAAATTGATCTTAATTGTTTACCACTTAAGAAAGTAGGTGTTGTTTTGGGAATGGATAGGCCTTCTACTAATTCGGTATTCATTGGGTGTGAAGAGAAAATAATCATTATTCCATCTGAAGAAGTTACTCCGAAAGATGTTTTGACTACTATTCTGGAAGGTACGGTAGGTATGATTAATTTCTTGTTTGGGAAAGAGGAGTTTGTTCTGTTGGTTCTCACTGAGGAGACGAGTGACAAATTCGAGATTTCACAATTGCTGTTAGTGATTTCCCTGATGTTTTTCCCGAGGATGTCAGTTCTCTTCCTTCCGGAAAGGGAAGTGGAATTCTCTATTGACCTGATACCGAGAACGGCTCCTATATCCGTTTCTTTGTATCGGATGGCACCACTTGGATTGAGAGAATTGGAGGAGCTGATGGATAAACACTTTGTGCGACCTAGTGTCTCACTGTGGGGAGCTCCGGTGTTGTTAGTAAAGAAGAAGGACGGTGGGATGAGGTTATGTATTGATTACCGTCACTTGAATAAGGCCACTATCAAGAACAAATACCCTTTACCAAGGATAAATGACCTGTTAGATCAATTGAAAGGAGCCTGCGTGTTCTCGAAGATTGATTTACGGTCGGGTTATCACCAGATCCGCGTGAAGAGCTCAGATGTGCCAAAGACTGCCTTTAGAACTCGTTATGGTCATTATGAATTCTTGGTAATGCCTTTTGGTGTAACGAATGCTCCAGCTGTTTTCATGGACTATATGAATCGGATATTTCAACCTTAATTGGACCAATTTGTAGTAGTCTTTATTGATGACATTCTTATCTATTCTCGTACTCCACAAGAACACGGAGAACACCTGAGGATTTTTCTGTCGGTATTCCGAGAGAAGCAATTGTTTGCTAAATTGAGTAAGTATGAGTTTTGGATGACGGAGGTAAGAGTTCCTTGGTCACGTTATATCTCAGGGAGGTGTGGCAGTGGATCCGTCGAAATTGAAGTGGTAATTAATTGGAAGAGGTCGAAGAATGCCTCAGAAGTCCGAAGTTTCTTGGGTGTAGCCGGCTACTACAGAAGATTTATAAAAGGGTTTTCTCAATTGGCTCTACCGATGACTAGACTTACCAGAAAGGAGTGTCCTTATGATTGGGATTCAGGGTGTGAACAAAGCTTCATGAGTTTGAAGAAAAGATTAACGACTGCTCCTGTTTTAATCGTTCCTGATCCAAATAAGTCCTATGAAGTATTTTGCTATGCTTCCAAGAAAGGGTTAGGAGGTGTATTGATGCAGGATGGCCAGTTGGTAGCATACACATCTCGACAGTTAAAGGTCTACGAGGAGAATTATCCAACTCATGATTTAGAATTGGCTGCGGTTGTTTTTACCTTGAAGGTGTGGCGTCATTACTTGTATGGAGTTCATTTTGAAATGTTTAGTGACCACAAGGGTTTAAAGTACCTATTCGATCAAAAGGAGTTGAACATGCGTCAGAGGCGGTGGATGGAATACTTGAAGGATTATGAATTTTGACTTGAAGTATCATCCAGGCAAAGCGAATAAAGTGGCGGATGCATTGAGTCGGAAGGTGTTAAAGAGAGCCGAATTGATGATGTTAGAGTATACATTGTGGAAAGATTTCGAGATCTTAATCTTCAATTTGTTGGACTGAAAATGGAGTGTTGATGGGAAACTTGAATATTAACTCCATTTGAGAAATGAAATTCTACAAGCACAAGCGTCAGATGCTAAGTTACAAGAGGTGTTGGTTCAACCAGGATTTACTCGAGCTATGGATGGAATGATTATATTAATCAGAGGATTGTGTTTCGGACGATGCGTTGTTGAGACGGAGGATTTTGGATGAAGCTCATAAAGGTGCTTTCGCTATACATCCGGGTTCTTCGAAAATGTATCAAGATTTGAAGGGAGATTATTGGTGGTCCGGAATGAAAAGAGATATCGCGGTGTACGTATCGGAGTGTGCGGTGTGCCAACAGGTAAAGATTGAACATCAAAGACCAGGTGGGTTATTACAACTACCAGAGATGCCATTATGTGAGTGGGATAGTATTTCAATGGATTTTGCGGCTGGATTACCATCGTACTCAAGGTGGATATGATTCTATCTGAGCGATTGTAGATCGGTTGATGGAATCTGCACATTTCTTAACCGTGAAGACTACTCATAAGGCAAGTCATCTTGCACGGTTATTTATTGCAGGAATTGTGAAGTTACATGGTGTACCCTCTGGTATCGTGTCAGATAGAGATCCAAAGTTACATCAAGGTTTTGGAGAGCTTTTCAACAAGCTACGGGATCTGAATGGTGTTGAGCACGTCGAATCACCCTCAAGATTTGAAGGGAGATTATTGGTGGTCCGGAATGAAAAGAGATGTCGCGGTGTACGTATCGGAGTGTGCGGTGTGCCAACAGGTAAAGATTGAACATCAAAGACCAGGTGGGTTATTACAACTACCAGAGATGCCATTATGTGAGTGGGATAGTATTTCAATGGATTTTGCGGCTGGATTACCATCGTACTCAAGGTGGATATGATTCTATCTGAGCGATTGTAGATCGGTTGACGGAATCTGCACATTTCTTAACCGTGAAGACTACTCATAAGGCAAGTCATCTTGCACGGTTATTTATTGCAGGAATTGTGAAGTTACATGGTGTACCCTCTGGTATCGTGTCAGATAGAGATCCAAAGTTACATCAAGGTTTTGGAGAGCTTTTCAACAAGCTACGGGATCTGAATGGTGTTGAGCACGTCGAATCACCCTCAAGCAGACAGTCAAACGGAACGAACGATATAAACCTTAGAAGATATGTTAGAGCGTGTGTGCTTGAAAGTGGAGGAGATTGGAAAGAGCTTTTGCCATTGATTGAATTTGCGTATAATAATAGTTATCAAGCGAGTATTGGTATGACACCTTATGAAGTATTATATGGGAGGAAATGTAGAACACCGTTGTATTGGACGGGTGTTGGTGATGATAGAGTTTTGGGACCGTATGAGATTCTAGAAAGGATTGGTGAAGTAGCTTATTGTTTAGCTTTACCACCTTCTCTATCGGAAATGCATGATGTTTTTCACGTGTCTCAACTTCGGAAGTTTATTCCCGATCCTCTTCAGCCAGTGTTACTAGATGCAGTTGAGATAGAATCAGATTTGACTTTTGAACCCTTACCGAGCCGTATCGTGGGAAGAGAGACTAAAGTGTTGAGAAATAAGGAAATTCCTCTTGTTAAGGTTCAGTGGGACGTGACGCATCCGGGTGATGCTACGTGGGAGCTTGAATCGGAAATGCGGGATGCTTACCCTCATCTATTTAGGTAATTCTTAAATTCGAGGACGAATTTCTATTTAAGGGGGGAAGGATGTAATACCCCGTATTAAATTAAATACTCTAATGTTATTAACTGACATTGAGGTTTCACTAATTGTTACATTAGAGATACTTAGGACATTTAAGTTAGAAGTGCTAACTTAAGAATATAGTCTTATATTCTTTCCTCTTTTGCTTTTCTTCTTCATTGCAACATAAACAAGGTTCTAGAGAGAAGAAGTAGAGAGAAGGAAGAGCAAGAAGAGAAAAGAGGAAAAGCTTGGATCTCCACCATTTCTCCGCCGAATCAACTCATCTTCATCATCAACGACTTGTAATCGAGGTGGGTTCTAGTTAGAAACTTATAGTTTTGATTTATGGGTGAAATCATAAGTTGAGAAATTGGGGTTTTTGGTAAAAATCTTAGGGTTTGACTCAATCTAAGAGATTGATGTTTGTTGCTGCTAATAAATCCTGAGTAGAGGCCATATATGTTGTTCTATGCTTTAGTATGAATCTGGAACAGGTTTGAGTATGGAGATGGTTGGATTAAACCATGGGAAAAGCAAGAAAACAGATCTGGAACTTCTGATTTCGCGCGCTTCGCGGCGCGAACGATAGGTGGCGGCGCGAACCATGCAGAAGGATTATGGGGTTTGGTTCTGTTAATAGTATGCGGCGCGTACAAGGCTTTGCGGCGCGAACACTGCGAGTTTTCTGTGAGGTTTGCCACTGCCTGAGGTTGGCGGCGCGAACAACAGTTAGCGGCGCGTAGTGAAGCCTTTTAGCAAATTTTAGTTGAATGAGATAAAACTGTTTCGATCATAACTTTTGAACCATAACTCTGTTTTAATCACCGTTCGAAGTAGTAGGAAGCTAGAAGCGTGTACTTTCTAGTAGTGTAGGTTTTGGGATCGAAAGAAGAATTATTTAATCGAGAATCGGGAAAAATAGTTGATTCCTCGAGTTGTTTTATCGTTCAGAATCATGTGAACGGTATACTTTTAGCAAATTGATTAATTGCTATATAGTTGTGATAACTTGCCATTTGTTTACAGGGAAATGATGAAAATTGTCGGTTGCCTTTGGTGTAACCTAGTATATTGTATTTGTTTGGGCGAATCCTATTGCAGGAGGATTGGTATACTTCATCGCATACAGATATGTATCAAGAGGTTCGAACAACTACATGGGTTATACGAATAAGAGATTAAGTGAGGAAAACTAGAATTTGTTAGGTTATGTAGCTTAACAAAGAGTACCTAGGATGAACATTATGTGGAACATACGTGTATTTAGAATCTTATGAGGAAAGGCTAACAGGCCTAGTGACTTGCGTGAGCGATCAGCAATGTATGAAGGGCTAACAGGCCTAGTGGTTTGCGTGAGCGATCACCATTGTATGATGTATTAATCGGAACCATTGTATTTCTTTATTTCTTTTTTTCCTTTGAATGCAAAAGAGGCATTCTATGTGCAGAGAGGCACTAATAATCTTGTCAGGTTTGATTCCCGCTTTTGTGTACGAATGGAACCTAAGGGTAGAGACTTGTGATGGTGTACGGGCCATGTGAAGTGACGATTCATGGGGGAAGGCTCATGAATCCGAATCCATTTCGTATGTCAAGATTTTCCAAAGGATCCATGACTCGTGCCACCTCCTAGACATAGAAGGGGACGGGAATAGAGGGATGCCTTGGTATTGGTTTCCGATTAGTAATCTTGTGTTTGAGTTGTTGAACTCTAAGTATGATTCCATATAATGTTAGTGTGTGAACTCAAGGTCTAGTTCCTTGTCTTGATTTGAGAGTGATAGGCTAGAACCTTGTAAAGCCGAGAGGACCCATAAGATAGGGAACTCACTGAGATTATTTTATCTCACCCCATTATATATTGATTTCAGGTACTTCAGTTTCCGCTAAGGGTAAGGAGAAGGCAGTTGACTTCCTTATGCTTCTTTTTATTTTGGGCATGGCGAAGCTTCCGTTGTGGATTTCCTTTGAGATCATTGTTTGATCTAGTTCTTAGAAATTTCATTTTGAACATCTTGTATGTATTATGCCATTGTGTAGAACTTTTGTATTAGGACATTAATATGTATAATGTGTTGACTAGGAACTTATTGGTATTTCAGTACCAAATACTTGGATTCATGTATATTTATATGATTTGATGCATGTAATTATATATGGGTGTTACAAACATCCCCCTCTATTTATATTTATCTCAACTTCAAAACTTAATTAATTCTAGGGACTGAAATTCCTAAATTTACTAAGTTTGCTGGAGAGACAGATGAACAAGCTTTGGAATATGTAGCCATGTGCAATCTTTATTATGGATATTAAGATATTGATGATTATTTAAATTGAATTGATTTCCTCGTTATTTGAATAAAGTTATGTTCCCTTGATTTCCCACTTTACCATCAAATTCAATTTTCAATTTGAAACACTTAGAAACTATTTTTCTAAAAAAAACGTATTTATAGGAGAAACTAATATTAATGTTACGTTGTGGCTAAAATACAAAATAAATGCACTAAGTAATTGATAATTATACCACTAGACGGATACAAAATGAAATATAGGTGCATGACTATGATCCAAAAATATAAACTAGTGCAAATGATAGTAGCAGGTCTTAACTACGATATTCTAAAGAAAATGGTTAGACTTAAACTTAAAGGTAAATCAAAATGGGCAGATAATTCCAAATTGATCTCAAAATTAAAGCTTGACAAGAAAAAATACATGAAAAAGAACATTTTCCTCAATAGAACCTTCCTGTCTAAGTGTTTAAAAATTTATTTGTTTTTTTAAAAGAATAATAATTAAATCACAACAAAAATAATTTTTATTTCAAATAATGAGAATAATTATTATTATTATTATATGAAGATAAATAAATCGTTTACATATATAACTACCACAAATTTAAAGGCATTTTTATTTCATTTAACGATAATGATTCAATTTAAAAATAAACTGACATTCACCTCATAGAATACATTTGAAATTCTTCTAGTAGAGATTAAGTATAATCATATGTAAAAATCGTCAAAAAATGTATTTAATAAAGTGCACAGTTATTAGCTCTATGCTATTTTGAAAGGAGCGGGTTTTAGAGAAGGATTTGCAAAAGGTCCTTCCACTAAACCTTTTGCTATTTGCCTGTGTGCTGCTTCAGTAAAGTGGGCTCCATCCCAATTTATTTGTTTTGTTGGATCAGAGCAAACTGTTGTACCGGGAGATCCACAAAACTTTTCGTTAACATTGTAAGTTCCACCACCTCCACAACAAGCTTTCAAAAATTCAACCTTATCAGAAGTAAATCCTGCAACATTAATGTACAAATAATAAGGAACGTGTTAAAAATAATTGTACGAGAATAAATTAACGTAAACTTGATAGGAAAAGAAAATACTATCTCCACAAACCATATTGTTCTGGTGCTTGATATAAACGTTTGGCATCGTTGTAGTAGTCAAAATATACTATCTTAGCTTGAGGATGTTTCTGTTTTAATGTCTCTATAGAACTTTTTAGTTGCTCATTAAAGTATTCAGTAAAAGTGTTGTAAGATATCAAACATCCAAATTCATCATAGTCTTCTTTCTTCTTACTATTCACCGCAGACAATAATCCAGCATTGCAGCCTATTGGAAAGTTTCCTGGAACCGCTAGCTCTACTGCTCCTTCTTCAATTAATGCCTAGCATAGAGTTATAACTAAATCATTTACATTTATCAAAGAATATGATTTACTCAACGATATTAATACTTAACATAGTTATTCTACAAATGAAAAAATATTTAACTTTTAAAAATTGATATAACATACTGAAGTTGTATTTGTAATGGATTCGACGATTAAAGGAACTATTTCACGAAGTTCTGTAACAGTTTTAGAAATATGAGAAAAAACATCATTCCCACCAATCTCTCCCACTAGAAACAGTGATTGTTTGAAGAAGCTATCGCACTCTAAGAAATCAGTAAGAAAACAAAAATATGTTAGTCATATAAAATAAAATCTATGTAAGTGACAAAAAAATATATAATATGCAAGAAGTTAGGGAAAAATCTTCTTTGCTTTTACATAAGGATGGTTTTAACTTTTTAAACCAACCAAACTGCACATTCAATGAGTTTTCTGTCGCTAGTGGTCTAACTCCACTACGATCAAAATACTTGAAGTCAAGTGCAGTTGAACCGGCATATGCAAAATTAACTCCCTTTTTTATGTCATCTTGACTTTGGGTGATATTTTTATAGGGCGGTAAAAATGGTAACCCGTATGCTTCAGCTGTAATTAAAATGATCGTGAGCTAGTGAATTTCTCGCTCAAAAATATGTCAACGTTAAGTATTATTGATGTTAATTCTATCAACTATATTAAAATACGTCAAGCCATAAGGTATTATGAAAAGAGTAATGTGTTAAATTACCTATGAAATCTATGATGAGTCTCCCATTACACAATCGCCCCGATGGATGTTTGAAGTACATTGAACCATAAGGACTATTTTTATCCATTGGTACATGGTCAAATGCGGAATTTCCGGTGTCACTTGTAGAGTCGCCAAAGTTAAATATGGCTTGGTACGGTAGAGAATTAGCATTTGAAATGATATTTCCAAAAACACCACATGCAATGGTGATACTAAAGAGAAACAAGATCTTCATGGTTCTATATAAAGTTAGGAAAGAACTAATAATATTGATGTGTGTTTGGAAATGAGAATTATCAATGTTATATATACTTGCTCCTTTTTCTTTTTCGTATCAATCTTTCAAATGTTAGTTGGAACTTGTTTAACTATTTTTTATTTTTGTAATGTTATGATGTCAGATCTAACTGATAATGTCCAACACATATACATCAATAGACACATATTCATTATGCCAAAAATAATATTTGTGGTCATTAGTGTTCTTATTGTTGTTGTTTCACTTTCTATTTTTTTCCTATCCATCTAAACTCTCCAAAAAAAATATCCATACACTCAAATTAGAAATCATAATAATTCTGTTATATTTACTTTTGAATGTATATATACTATAGAAAGAAGAAAGTTATTGTGATGTGTAAGAATATTAGTAAATTTAAAGAAATAGGTTTAGAAAGTAACATCAAATGAAAAAAATACAATATCTATCTAAAAAACCAAAAGAGTTAATAAATCATTAAAACTTTTAATGTATTTAAAGAGCATTATTTTTGGTTATTTATTATAAATTTCCTTTTAACATGTTGAATCAAATAACAATTTAAATTATACACAAAATGTCAAATTTGGACTTTAGCATGCCAAGTATTATTTACTTACGTGTGTTCTTTTCACGGAAGTATAATTTTTCTTCAAAACTTATTTAATATCGAATTTGAATATGTAGAATTTAATTTTGAAATTAAATTATATGTGGCAGCATTTTGATTCGTGGGCCCCGAAAACAAAGGTCATATCATTCATGTTCTTGAAGATATTTATTCCCCCGGAATTTCAAAGTTTGTGTTAGTATACAAAACGTTTGAAGGAGTTGAAAATTATAATAATTAGATTCTTTAAAATACGCAAGAAAGAATTCATAAGGAGTTTCTAAGGGACGTGGAGTCATGTTTTGTGTATGTAACATGGTAGATCATTCTCCATCTTCAAGGAGTTCATTTCCACAGGTGTGGTAGATATAGGTCTTTTACAGCACCCTGTGAACGAGCGGTGTAAAAAGCCTATCTGATGAAGAAGACGAGACGTGGCTTCTTCCTATTGGTTGAAGGGCGCGCGCGTTTTATTTTCTTTTAAATTTCGGATTCTATGCTTTGCAGGTCCTATTGTTACCATGCGCCTTCACTCCAATCACCATCAGATTAACTTGTCACTCAATCCAACGCCCATGACACGCTAGTCCATACCATGGACTCTCCCATCAGCCACACATGATCCATATTTGATATATTTTATATTTTCTATTTTATTTAATTTTCTTTGCAAAAATTATTTAAAAATAGTTTAAAAAATCAGAAAAATACACAAAAAATATTTTTAGGGTAATAAAATATTGTATTAATTTTTGACACAAAAAAATTTTATTTTTCTTAATAATTAAAATATTTTGTTTAATTAATCAATATATATTCATATATTTCCATTTCAATAATTTTTAACTTATCAAAAAAATCAAAAAAAAACATTTTCTTTTTATTAAATTAGGTTTATATATTATAAACTAATTTTGTACATATTTAGAATATTTTTCTCTTTAAGTTTAATTTATGTGTATAATTATTTGTATAATTATATGTTAATTAACTTAATAATCTCAAAAACAATTTCAAAAATCACAAAAAAAATAATTTTATTTTAAAATTAATTAACAAACAACTTGGACATATTTTAGACTTAATTTTTAGGTTTAAATTTTATTTCTAAATTATTGACATTTTAATTAAATTAATTATGCATTAATTTTAATTAAAATCAATCATCCAAAAATCCAAAAATATTTTCCCTTTATCTTATTGCAATTTAAATTCATAGATAAGTGTATAGGTTGTCAAATTCATGTAAATAGCATAGTTTATATTTCTCGCACAATCGATGTAATAGCGTAGATTTATTTTCCGCATTTTACATTCCCGCACTTTAATTTCTGTACATATAAAACTGCGTGTATGTCAAGAAAAATAATTGAAGTGCTAGATCACTAATCTCAAAGAAACATATCTGAAACAAAACACAATCACACTTGCACCTCTTAGGGTAATCCCTGTTACTCTTTTCAAATCAATTCTACTGTTTCAAATATAAACTCAAATTTTTGTCTGTATCCAGTCAAAGAAAACTTTCTAAAAGAAATGGGAAAGAACCTTATAAACTTAGGGTATACCTCCTAATTGCTTGCTCAATCAAAAAACAACAAAAGCATTTCCACATCACTGTTTTTCAAAACAAACTTTCAAAAGACTACACTTTGTATATATCCAAACAAGGATCATTACAAAGTTAAAAAATCTTTTTCAAACTATCAAAATATCTTTCGAAAGATAAATACTTTGTATACATCCGCACAAGGATCATTACAAAGTTAAACTCTTTACAAAAATATTTAAAACCACATACAAGCATTTTAAAGCAAGACAAACGATTCAAACAAGTGAGCTAAGCAATTAAGAGCCCATGGATAACCATGGATACAAAGGGTGCTAACACCTTCCCTTTGTATAACCTACCCCCGAACCCAAAATCTCTTTAAGGTCTTTTTCTGTTTCTTTTATAAACCTTTCCTTAATTGGATAAAATAAAAGTCGTTGGCGACTCTCTGATTTTCACAATTCAAAAAATAAAAAGAAGAGTCAGTTCGCATCCCACAAAAAACCGAGGACGACACACGCACACACACATACATCGGATATAAAAATCTCATTGGTGGTGACGTTAAGTCATGTATGTAACTCAGTTGTGTTATTAATTTAATCCCTTTATTCTGCTTTTTGTTTCTTATCACTGTTTGCATTTACTTCCCCGTTAGCTTATATATCAGACTCTCAATAACTATAATTTAAATTTCAACATGTAAACCTATCAACTTAGAACCCCAAAAATATATTACTCTAGTTCTAGAGTAATCTTCGTGTTCATTTGTTAAAAAGGAATAAATTAATGGAAGAGAGTTAGCATACCCAATGGGATATATTTTCATAACCTTAATATGGCGGGTAATTCAAGGAGAAAAAATTTCAACCAAAATAATAATAAAAGGATTAATTTGAATGAAGATGGGCAACAAGTTTATGTGCATATGCAAGATGGAGTTTTTAATGTTGGTCTACCTTTCAATGTTGTTGTTAGTTAAAAATATACAAGTCATGTAAGAGTCCCTCATACGCAAAGGTTTTATGCTTATTGGTTACTCCCGAGTTTTATCCCCCAAATTTATGCTATTTACAATTGCCATTAGTGGGGATGAGTTTTCGAGCATCATATGCTAATCGGTATTTTTGAATTATAATGAATCATATTTGAACAAGCAATCGTGGACTTCTCCATAAATGTATGGAAACTTTAAGCCGCCTTAAGTTACTTATAGAATATTTTAACATCTTGGAAAGCTTATGGAAGATAGAAATTGTGATATGGTGATTTCGATTATCTGCTAAATTACTACTTTGTTTAGTTCCATCATAAAAACTTATATCGCAACAGACCAAACATTGACCACAAAAATGGATGCTATTGTTGATGCTCTATGGGAACCAAATTATGGTATTAATATCAACATTTCCATGAACAATGACATTTTATAAAGAATGACAGAGCACCAATATTTTTGAACATTTGTATTCAAATCTCTTTCGTATTCTCTTTACTTTCCACTCCAATATACTCTAGAGTTAAGAAATCTCAAATTTTTAAAAAAAAATAATAAAACATCACAATTCAACATCCCCCTCTATATATGTTTATCTCAACTTCAAAACTTAATTAATTCTAGGGACTGAAATTCCAAAATTTACTAAGTTTGCAGAGAGAGACTGATGAACAAACTTTGAAATATGTAGCCAAGTGCAATTTTTATTATGGATATTAAGATATTGATGATTATTTAAAGTGAATTAATTTCCTCGTTATTTGAATAAAGATATGTTCCCTTGATTTTCCACTTTACCAACAAATTCAATTTTCAATTCGAAACATTTAGAAACTATTTTTCTAATAAAAAACGTATTTATAGGAGAACCTAATATTAATGTTACGTTGTGGCTAAAATACAAAATAAATGCACTAAGTAATTGATAATTATACCACTAGATTGATACAAAATGAAATATAGGTGCATGACTAGGATCCAAAAATATAAACTAGTGCAAATGATTGCAGCAGGTCTTAACTACAATATTCTAAAGGAAATGGTTAGACTTGAACTTAAAGGTAAATCAAAATGGGCAGATAATTCCAAATTGATCTCAAAATTAAAGCTTGACAAGGAAAAATACATAAAAAAAGAACATTTTCCTCAATAGAACCTTCCTGTCTAAGTGTTTAAAAATTTATTTGTTTTTTTAAAAGAATAATAATTAAATCACAACAAAAATAATTTTTATTTCAAACAATGAGAATAATTATTATTATTATTATATGAAGATAAATAAATCGTTTACATATATAACTACCACAAATTTAAAGGCATTTTTATTTCATTTATCGATAATGATTCAATTTAAAAATAAACTGACATTCACCTCATAGAATACATTTGAAATTCTTCTACTAGAGATTAAGTATAATCATATGTAAAAATCGTCAAAAAATGTATTTAATAAAGTGCACAGTTATTAGCTCTATGCTATCTTGAAAGGAGCGGGTTTTAGAGAAGGATTTGCAAAAGGTCCTTCCACTAAACCTTTTGCTATTTGCCTGTGTGCTGCTTCAGTAAAGTGGGCTCCATCCCAATTAATTTGTTTTGTTGGATCAGAGCAAACTGTTGTACCGGGAGATCCACAAAACTTTTCATTAACATTGTAAGTTCCACCACCTCCACAACAAGCTTTCAAAAACTCAACCTTATCAGAAGTAAATCCTGTAACATTAATGTACAAATAATAAGGAACGTGTTAAAAATAATTGTACGAGAATAAATTAACGTAAACTTGATAGGAAAAGAAAATACTATCTCCACAAACCATATTGTTCTGGTGCTTGATATAAACGTTTGGCATCGTTGTAGTAGTCAAAATATACTATCTTAGCTTGAGGATGTTTCTGTTTTAATGTCTCTATAGAACTTTTTAGTTGCTCATTAAAGTATTCAGTAAAAGTGTTGTAAGATATCAAACATCCAAATTCATCATAGTCTTCTTTCTTCTTACTATTCACCGCAGACAATAATCCAGCATTGCAGCCTATTGGAAAGTTTCCTGGAACCGCTAGCTCTACTGCTCCTTCTTCAATTAATGCCTAGCATAGAGTTATAAATAAATCATTTACATTTATCAAAGAATATAATTTACTCAACGATATTAATACTTAACATAGTTATTCTACAAATGAAAAAATATTTAACTTTTAAAAATTGATATAACATACTGAAGTTGTATTTGTAATGGATTCGACGATTAAAGGAACTATTTCACGAAGTTCTGTAACAGTTTTAGAAATATGAGAAAAAACATCATTCCCACCAATCTCTCCCACTAGAAACAATGATTGTTTGAAGAAGTTATCGCACTCTAAGAATTCAGTAAGAAAACAAAAATATGTTAGCCATATAAAATAAAATCTATGTAAGTGACAAAAAAATATATAATATGCAAGAAGTTAGGGAAAAACCTTCTTTGCTTTTACATAAGGATGGTTTTAACTTTTTAAACCAACCAAACTGCACATTCAATGAGTTTTCTGTCGCTAGTGGTCTAACTCCACTACGATCAAAATACTTAAAGTCAAGTGCAGTTGAACCGGCATATGCAAAATTAACTCCCTTTTTTATGTCATCTTGACTTTGGGTGATATTTTTATAGGGCGGTAAAAATGGTAACCCGTATGCTTCAGCTGTAATTAAAATGATCGTGAGCTAGTGAATTTCTCGCTCAAAAATATGTCAACGTTAAGTATTATTGATGTTAATTCTATCAACTATATTAAAATACGTCAAGCCATAAGGTATTATGAAAAGAGTAATGTGTTAAATTACCTATGAAATCTATGATGAGTCTCCCATTACACAATCATCCCGATGGATGTTTGAAGTACGTTGAACCATAAGGACTATTTTTTTCCATTGGTACATGGTCAAATGCGGAATTTCCGGTGTCACTTGTAGAGTCGCCAAAGTTAAATATGGCTTGGTACGGTAGAGGATTAGCATTTGAAATAATATTTCCAAAAACACCACATGCAATGGTGATACTAAAGAGAAACAAGATCTTCATGGTGCTATAAAAAGTTAGGAAAGAACTAATAATATTGATGTGTGTTTGGAAATGAGAATTATCAATGTTATATATACTTGCTCCTTTTTCTTTTTCGTAGCAATCTTTCAAAGGTTAGTTGGAACTTGTTTAACTATTTTTTATTTTTGTAATGTTATAATGTCAGATCTAACTGATAATGTCCAACACATATACATCAATAGACACATATTCATTATGCCAAAAATAATATTTGTTGTCATTAGTGTTCTTATTGTTGTTGTTTCACTTTCTATTTTTTTCCTATCCATCTAAGCTCTCCAAAAAAAATATCCATACACTCAAATTAGAAATCATAATAATTCTGTCATATTTACTTTTGAATGTATATATACTATAGAATGAAGAAAGTTATTGTGATGTGTAAGAATATTAGTAAATTTAAAGAAATAGGTTTAGAAAGTAACATCCAATGAAAAAAATACAATATCTATCTAAAAAACCAAAAGAGTTAATAAATCATTAAAACTTTTAATGTATTTAAAGAGCATTATTTTAGGTTATTTATTATAAATTTCCTTTTAACATGTTGAATCAAATAACAATTTAAATTATACACAAAATGTCAAATTTGGACTTTAGCATGCCAAGTATTATTTACTTACATGTGTTCTTTTCGCGGAAGTATAATTTTTCTTCAAAACTTATTTAATATCGAATTTGAATATGTAATATTTAATTTTGAAATTAAATTATATGTGGCAGCATTTTGATTCGTGGGCCCCGAAAACAAAGGTCATATCATTCATGTTCTTGAAGATATTGATTCCCCCGGAATTTCAAAGTTTGCGTTAGTATACAAAACGTTTGAAGGAGTTGAAAATTATAATAATTAGATTCTTTAAAATACACAAGAAAGAATTCACAAGGAGTTTCTAAGGGACGTGGAGTCATGTTGTGTGCATGTAACATGGTAGATCATTCTCCATCTTCAAGGAGTTCATTTCCACTCCAAAATCATATCAAATAAATTTCGCATCCACGCACACACACATACATCGGATATAAAAATCTCATTGGTGGTGACGTCAAGTCATGTATGTAACTCAGTTGTGTTATTGATTTAATCCCTTTATTCTGCTTTTTGTTTCTTATCACTGTTTGCATTTACTTCCCCGTTAGCTTATATATCAGACTCTCAATAACTATAATTTAAATTTTAACATGTAAACCTATCAACTTAGAACCTCAAAAATATATTACTCTAGTTCTGGAGTAATCTTCGTGTTCATTTGTTAAAAAGGAAAAAATTAATGGAAGAAAGATAGCATACCCAATGGGATATATTTTCATAATCTTAATATGGCGGGTCATTCAAGGAGAAAAAATTTCAACCAAAATAATAATAAAAGGATTAATTTGAATGCAGATGGGCAAATAGTTTATGTGCCTATGCAAGATGGAGTTTTTAATGTTGGTCTACCTTTCAATGTTGTTGTTAGTTAAAAATATTCAAGTCATGTAAGAGTCCCTCATATGCAAAGTTTTTATGCTTATTGGTTACTCCCGAGTTTTATCCCCCAACATTAGGCTATTTTTAATTGCCATTAGTGGGCATGAGTTTTCGAACATCATATGCTAATCGGTATTTTGAATTATAATGAATCATATTTGAACAAGCAATCTTGGATTTCTCCATAAATTTATAGAAACTTTAAGCCGCCTTAAGTTACTTATAGAATATTTTAACATCTTGGAAAGCTTATGGAAGATACAAATTGTGATATGGTGATTACGATTATCTGCTAAATTACTACTTTGTTTAGTTCCATCATAAAAACTTATATCGCAACAGACCAAACATTGACCACAAAAATGGATGGTATTGTTGATGCTCTATGGGAACCAAATTGTGGTATTAATATCAACATTTCAATGAACAATGACATTTTATAAAGACAGACAGAGCACCAATATTTTTGAACATTTGTATTCAAATCTCTTTCGTATTCTCTTTACTTTCCACTCCAATATATTCTAGACTTAAGAAATTTCAACTTTTTTTAAAAAAATAAAACATCACAATTCACATTCCCCCTATATTCAACTTCAAAACTTAATTAATTCTAGGGACTGAAATTCCTAAATTTACTAAGTTTGATGGAGAGACTGATGAACAAACTTTGAAATATGTAGTCAGGTGCAATTTTTATTATGGATATTCAGATATTGATAATTATTTAAAGTGAATTAATTTCCTCGTTATTTGAATAAAGATATGTTCCCTTGATTTCCCACTTTACCATCAAATTCAATTTTCAATTCGAAACATTTAGAAACTATTTTTCTAAAAAAAAAAACGTATTTATAGGAGAAACTAATATTAATGTTATGTTGTGGCTAAAATTCAAAAAAAGAAAATGCACTAAGTAATTGTTAATTATACCACTAGATTGATAAAAAAAAATGAAATATAGGTGCATGACTAGGATCCAAAAATATGAACTAGTGCAAATGGTTGCAACTACGATATTCTAAAGAAAATGGTTAGACTTAAACTTAAAGGTAAATCACAATTGGCAGATAATTCCAAATTGATCTCAAAATTAAAGCTTTGACAAGAAAAAATACATGAAGAAAGAACATATTTCTCAAAAAAAACCTTCCTATCTAAGTGTTTAAATATTTATTTGTTTTTTTAAAGAATAATAATGAAATCACAACAAGAATAATTTTTTATTTCAAACAATGAGAATAATTATTATTATATGAAGATAAATAAATCTTTTATATGAAAAGACTTGGTGTTGACCAAGTATGAAGAAAACAATGTGGAGTTTAGGGGAAATGAAGATAATGGGCTAAAGCCCAATTCCAACCTAACAAAAACCCTATTATGAAACACTTCTTCTCTTCCCTACCTACGTTTACTCAGAGCAAAGAAAATCAAGAACAAAATTTCAGTCTCACTTAAGCAAATTGAACCAGCATACCATCAAACGCGGCCATTCATCAAAAAAGCAATCAGCGGGTTTTTTAAAAGCGTATCAGAATGCACCTTTTTCTAAGGAAAAAAAATGATTTCGAATGTGTACATCTGAAAAAATCATTTTTTTTTAAAAAGGTGTATTTGAAGATGCATTTTCGAAATCACTCTTTAAAATATTTCGGAAATGCACTTTTGAAATATCATCAACGCATAAACAACTCCCTTTTGCTCTAAATACATGGTGATTTCACAAACATAAGCAGCAAACACCGAGTCACAATATCACCATCATTGCATATCATAACCTTTTCAACCTATTCGCACAGATTAGAACCTCCATACTCACCCAACCAATTGAAACCCATCAACTTTGTGAATCCACTTTTCGTTGGTAATTTTTTTGCATTTTTAGATGTTTGCTACCACAAAATTCAAAATTCTTGCTTCTATGTTTGATTTAGACTGTCATTAAGATTTGGGATTCAATTTCGGATCATTGAATTTGAGGTTGTTGTTTGTTGATTTTGAAAATTTGGGTGGGTGGTTGGTTGAGTGTTTGAAAGAAGCCATAGTCATTGAGGGTAGTTTTCGAAGATGCATATCTGAAAACACCAAAAAATGGGTGGTTTCAGATATGCATCTCCGAAATAATTGAAAATGTGAAAATGGGTGATTTCGGAGATGCATCTCTAAAATCTATGAGTATTTTGGTGTTTTCAGCAGGGGACTTCACCCCATGGGAGTCTATAAAAAAATTGTCTTTTTTAAAAGGTTTTTTACAGCCCGACCGATGATAAAATATAAGACTCGTGGGCTGGTCCAATAGGCCGAACCATTTTGACAGCTCTTATAATGCATAAACATGTTTGAAAAAATATAGCAAACCAACAACTACTAACGACCATTTATATTCCATATAATAAAGCAAGTTCTGTGAATATAACAAAAAATACAAGCAATACTTCAAAAATAAATTTTTATCAAAAAAATACTTTAAAAAGAAATTGTGACACAACAATTCCAACTCATTTTGACAATAATTAGACTACTTCATTCTGATCAAATGGGACAGCAAGAAATCATCTACAATTTTTATCGAGCAATATTTG